>NW_026287990.1:50000-200000 GCF_023373465.1 Oncorhynchus keta
TGGTAGAGCATGGCGCTTGTAACGCCAGGGTAGTGGGTTCGATTCCCGGGACCACCCATACGTAGAATGTATGCACACATGACTGTAAGTCGCTTTGGATAAAAGCGTCTGCTAAATGGCATATATTATTATTATTATTACCCTACCTCCTCTACACTCTAACCACTAGGCTACCCTACCTCCTCTACACTCTAACCACTAGGCTACCCTGACACCCCTACACTCTAACCACTAGGCTACCCTGCCGTCCCTACAATCTAAACACTAGGTTACCCTGCCGCCTCTACACTCTAACCACTAGGCAACCCTACCCCCTCTACACTCTAACCACTAGGCTACCCTACCTCCTCTACACTCTAACCACTAGGCTACCCTGCCGTCCCTACACTCTAACCACTAGGCTACCCTGACACCCCTACACTCTAACCACTAGGCTACCCTGCCGTCCCTACAATCTAAACACTAGGTTACCCTGCCGCCTCTACACTCTAACCACTAGGCAACCCTACCCCCTCTACACTCTAACCACTAGGCAACCCTACCCCCTCTACACTCTAACCACTAGGCTACCCTACCTCCTCTACACTCTAACCACTAGGCTACCCTGCCGTCCCTACACTCTAACCACTAGGCAACCCTACCCCCTCTACACTCTAACCACTAGGCTACCCTACCTCCTCTACACTCTAACCACAAGGCTACCTTGCCGTCCCTACACTCTAACCACTAGGTTACCCTGCCGCCTCTACACTCTAACCACTAGTCTACCCTACCCTCCCAGATGCAGTGTTTCCCCTCTCTATGGAGGAAAGGAAAGAGAGAGCCGGGACCGTGACCCTCCGCTGCTAACGCCCTCCCTCCGCTGTGACAGCTGCCGTGTTCAAACCAACTGGGAAATCGGGAAATCTCATACTTCCGACTTCAGTGCATTCAAGACATTTGGGAACTCTGGGAAAAAAACGAGATCTGACTGGGGAAAATGGTTCTGAAAGGACATCCAACTGGGAAACTCATCTTTTCAGAGCCTCGACTTCCCGACCTGAAGTTCACTGACGTCATGATTTCAGAGTTCCCAGGTGTCTTGAAAGCCACCATGACAATCAGATAAAGGAACCATCAGGTACAGGAACCATCAGGTACAGGAACCATCAGACACAGGAACCATCAGACAGGAACCATCAGGTACAGGAACCATCAGACAGGAACCATCAGGTACAGGAACCATCAGGTACAGGAACCATCAGACAGGAACCATCAGATACAGGAACCATCAGACAGGAACCATCAGACAGGAACCATCAGACAGGAACCATCAGATACAGGAACCATCAGACAGGAACCATCAGGTAGAGGAACCATCAGGTACAGGAACCATCAGACAGGAAAAATCAGGTACAGGAACCATCAGGTACAGGAACCATCAGGTACAGGAACCATCAGACAGGAACCATCAGATACAGGAACCATCAGACAGGAACCATCAGACAGGAACCATCAGACAGGAACCATCAGATACAGGAACCATCAGACAGGAACCATCAGACAGGAACCATCAGGTACAGGAACCATCAGGTACAGGAACCATCAGACAGGAACCATCAGGTACAGGAACCATCAGGTACAGGAACCATCAGATACAGGAACCATCAGACAGGAACCATCAGACAGGAACCATCAGGTACAGGAACCATCAGGTACAGGAACCATCAGGTACAGGAACCATCAGGTACAGGAACCATCAGACAGGAACCATCAGACAGGAACCAATAGGTACAGGAACCATCAGGTACAGGAACCATCAGACAGGAACCATCAGACAGGAACCATCAGGTACAGGAACCATCAGGTACAGGAACCATCAGATACAGGAACCATCAGACAGGAACCATCAGACAGGAACCATCAGGTACAGGAACCATCAGGTACAGGAACCATCAGACAGGAACCATCAGACAGGAACCATCAGGTACAGGAACCATCAGGTACAGGAACCATCAGGTACAGGAACCATCAGGTACAGGAACCATCAGACAGGAACCATCAGACAGGAACCAATAGGTACAGGAACCATCAGGTACAGGAACCATCAGACAGGAACCATCAGACAGGAACCATCAGGTACAGGAACCATCAGGTACAGGAACCATCAGATACAGGAACCATCAGACAGGAACCATCAGACAGGAACCATCAGGTACAGGAACCATCAGGTACAGGAACCATCAGACAGGAACCATCAGACAGGAACCATCAGGTACAGGAACCATCAGGTACAGGAACCATCAGACAGGAACCATCAGACAGGAACCATCAGACAGGAACCATCAGACAGGAACCATCAGATACAGGAACCATCAGATACAGGAACCATCAGATACAGGAACCATCAGATACAGGAACCATCAGGTACAGGAACCATCAGACAGGAACCATCAGACAGGAACCATCAGGTACAGGAACCATCAGATACAGGAACCATCAGGTACAGGAACCATCAGATACAGGAACCATCAGGTACAGGAACCATCAGGTACAGGAACCATCAGGTACAGGAACCATCAGGTACAGGAACCATCAGATACAGGAACCATCAGACACAGGAACCATCAGGTACAGGAACCATCGGACACGGGAACCATCAGGTACAGGAACCATCAGATACAGGAACCATCAGATACAGGAACCATCAGGTACAGGAACCATCAGACACAGGAACCATCAGGTACAGGAACCATCAGACACAGGAACCATCAGACACAGGAACCATCAGGTACAGGAACCATCAGATACAGGAACCATCAGATACAGGAATCATCAGACAGGAACCATCAGACAGGAACCATCAGATACAGGAACCATCAGGTACAGGAACCATCAGATACAGGAACCATCAGACAGGAACCATCAGATACAGGAACCATCAGACAGGAACCATCAGACAGGAACCATCAGATACAGGAACCATCAGGTACAGGAACCATCAGACAGGAACCATCAGACAGGAACCATCAGGTACAGGAACCATCAGGTACAGGAACCATCAGACAGGAACCATCATGTACAGGAACCATCAGGTACAGGAACCATCAGTTACAGGAACCATCAGACAGGAACCATCAGACAGGAACCATCAGGTACAGGAACCATCAGGTACAGGAACCATCAGGTACAGGAACCATCAGGTACAGGAACCATCAGAGAGGAACCATCAGACAGGAACCATCAGGTACAGGAACCATCAGGTACAGGAACCATCAGACAGGAACCATCAGGTACAGGAACCATCAGGTACAGGAACCATCAGGTACAGGAACCATCAGACAGGAACCATCAGACAGGAACCATCAGATACAGGAACCATCAGACAGGAACCATCAGACAGGAACCATCAGACAGGAACCATCAGATACAGGAACCATCAGACAGGAACCATCAGACAGGAACCATCAGGTACAGGAACCATCAGGTACAGGAACCATCAGACAGGAACCATCAGGTACAGGAACCATCAGGTACAGGAACCATCAGATACAGGAACCATCAGACAGGAACCATCAGACAGGAACCATCAGGTATAGGAACCATCAGGTACAGGAACCATCAGGTACAGGAACCATCAGGTACAGGAACCATCAGACAGGAACCATCAGACAGGAACCAATAGGTACAGGAACCATCAGGTACAGGAACCATCAGACAGGAACCATCAGACAGGAACCATCAGGTACAGGAACCATCAGGTACAGGAACCATCAGATACAGGAACCATCAGACAGGAACCATCAGACAGGAACCATCAGATACAGGAACCATCAGACAGGAACCATCAGACAGGAACCATCAGACAGGAACCATCAGATACAGGAACCATCAGACAGGAACCATCAGACAGGAACCATCAGGTACAGGAACCATCAGGTAGAGGAACCATCAGACAGGAACCATCAGGTACAGGAACCATCAGGTACAGGAACCATCAGATACAGGAACCATCAGACAGGAACCATCAGACAGGAACCATCAGGTACAGGAACCATCAGGTACAGGAACCATCAGGTACAGGAACCATCAGGTACAGGAACCATCAGACAGAAACCATCAGACAGGAACCAATAGGTACAGGAACCATCAGGTACAGGAACCATCAGACAGGAACCATCAGACAGGAACCATCAGGTACAGGAACCATCAGGTACAGGAACCATCAGATACAGGAACCATCAGACAGGAACCATCAGACAGGAACCATCAGGTACAGGAACCATCAGGTACAGGAACCATCAGGTACAGGAACCATCAGGTACAGGAACCATCAGACAGGAACCATCAGACAGGAACCATCAGGTACAGGAACCATCAGGTACAGGAACCATCAGACAGGAACCATCAGACAGGAACCATCAGACAGGAACCATCAGACAGGAACCATCAGATACAGGAACCATCAGATACAGGAACCATCAGATACAGGAACCATCAGATACAGGAACCATCAGGTACAGGAACCATCAGACAGGAACCATCAGACAGGAACCATCAGGTACAGGAACCATCAGATACAGGAACCATCAGGTACAGGAACCATCAGATACAGGAACCATCAGGTACAGGAACCATCAGGTACAGGAACCATCAGGTACAGGAACCATCAGGTACAGGAACCATCGGGTACAGGAACCATCAGATACAGGAACCATCAGGTACAGGAACCATCAGATACAGGAACCATCAGGTACAGGAACCATCAGGTACAGGAACCATCAGGTACAGGAACCATCAGATACAGGAACCATCAGACACAGGAACCATCAGGTACAGGAACCATTGGACACGGGAACCATCAGGTACAGGAACCATCAGATACAGGAACCATCAGATACAGGAACCATCAGGTACAGGAACCATCAGACACAGGAACCATCAGGTACAGGAACCATCAGACACAGGAACCATCAGACACAGGAACCATCAGGTACAGGAACCATCAGATACAGGAACCATCAGATACAGGAATCATCAGGTACAGGAACCATCAGACACAGGAACCATCAGATACAGGAACCATCAGATACAGGAACCATCAGACAGGAACCATCAGACAGGAACCATCAGATACAGGAACCATCAGGTACAGGAACCATCAGATACAGGAACCATCAGACAGGAACCATCAGATACAGGACCCATCAGACAGGAACCATCAGACAGGAACCATCAGATACAGGAACCATCAGGTACAGGAACCATCAGACAGGAACCATCAGACAGGAACCATCAGGTACAGGAACCATCAGGTACAGGAACCATCAGACAGGAACCATCAGGTACAGGAACCATCAGGTACAGGAACCATCAGTTACAGGAACCATCAGACAGGAACCATCAGACAGGAACCATCAGGTACAGGAACCATCAGGTACAGGAACCATCAGGTACAGGAACCATCAGGTACAGGAACCATCAGAGAGGAACCATCAGACAGGAACCATCAGGTACAGGAACCATCAGGTACAGGAACCATCAGACAGGAACCATCAGGTACAGGAACCATCAGGTACAGGAACCATCAGACAGGAACCATCAGACAGGAACCATCAGATACAGGAACCATCAGACAGGAACCATCAGACAGGAACCATCAGACAGGAACCATCAGATACAGGAACCATCAGACAGGAACCATCAGACAGGAACCATCAGGTACAGGAACCATCAGGTACAGGAACCATCAGACAGGAACCATCAGGTACAGGAACCATCAGATACAGGAACCATCAGACAGGAACCATCAGACAGGAACCATCAGGTACAGGAACCATCAGGTACAGGAACCATCAGGTACAGGAACCATCAGGTACAGGAACCATCAGACAGGAACCATCAGACAGGAACCAATAGGTACAGGAACCATCAGGTACAGGAACCATCAGACAGGAACCATCAGACAGGAACCATCAGGTACAGGAACCATCAGGTACAGGAACCATCAGATACAGGAACCATCAGACAGGAACCATCAGACAGGAACCATCAGGTACAGGAACCATCAGGTACAGGAACCATCAGGTACAGGAACCATCAGGTACAGGAACCATCAGACAGGAACCATCAGACAGGAACCAATAGGTACAGGAACCATCAGGTACAGGAACCATCAGACAGGAACCATCAGACAGGAACCATCAGGTACAGGAACCATCAGGTACAGGAACCATCAGATACAGGAACCATCAGACAGGAACCATCAGACAGGAACCATCAGGTACAGGAACCATCAGGTACAGGAACCATCAGGTACAGGAACCATCAGGTACAGGAACCATCAGACAGGAACCATCAGACAGGAACCATCAGGTACAGGAACCATCAGGTACAGGAACCATCAGACAGGAACCATCAGACAGGAACCATCAGACAGGAACCATCAGATACAGGAACCATCAGATACAGGAACCATCAGATACAGGAACCATCAGATACAGGAACCATCAGGTACAGGAACCATCAGACAGGAACCATCAGACAGGAACCATCAGGTACAGGAACCATCAGATACAGGAACCATCAGGTACAGGAACCATCAGATACAGGAACCATCAGGTACAGGAACCATCAGGTACAGGAACCATCAGGTACAGGAACCATCAGATACAGGAACCATCAGGTACAGGAACCATCAGATACAGGAACCATCAGGTACAGGAACCATCAGGTACAGGAACCATCAGGTACAGGAACCATCAGATACAGGAACCATCAGACACAGGAACCATCAGGTACAGGAACCATCGGACACGGGAACCATCAGGTACAGGAACCATCAGATACAGGAACCATCAGATACAGGAACCATCAGGTACAGGAACCATCAGATACAGGAACCATCAGACAGGAACCATCAGATACAGGAACCATCAGACAGGAACCATCAGACAGGAACCATCAGATACAGGAACCATCAGATACAGGAATCATCAGGTACAGGAACCATCAGACACAGGAACCATCAGATACAGGAACCATCAGATACAGGAACCATCAGACAGGAACCATCAGGTACAGGAACCATCAGGTACAGGAACCATCAGTTACAGGAACCATCAGACAGGAACCATCAGACAGGAACCATCAGGTACAGGAACCATCAGGTACAGGAACCATCAGGTACAGGAACCATCAGGTACAGGAACCATCAGAGAGGAACCATCAGACAGGAACCATCAGGTACAGGAACCATCAGGTACAGGAACCATCAGACAGGAACCATCAGACAGGAACCATCAGACAGGAACCATCAGATACAGGAACCATCAGATACAGGAACCATCAGATACAGGAACCATCAGATACAGGAACCATCAGGTACAGGAACCATCAGACAGGAACCATCAGACAGGAACCATCAGGTACAGGAACCATCAGGAACCATCAGGTACAGGAACCATCAGGTACAGGAACCATCAGATACAGGAACCATCAGGTACAGGAACCATCAGATACAGGAACCATCAGGTACAGGAACCATCAGATACAGGAACCATCAGACACAGGAACCATCAGGTACAGGAACCATCAGGTACAGGTACAGGAACCATCAGATACAGGAACCATCAGATACAGGAACCAACAGGAACCATCAGATACAGGAACCATCAGATACAGGAACCATCAGGTACAGGAACCATCAGGTACAGGAACCATCAGGTACAGGAACCATCAGATACAGGAACCATCAGACACAGGAACCATCAGGTACAGGAACCATCAGACACAGGAACCATCAGGTACAGGAACCATCAGATACAGGAACCATCAGATACAGGAACCATCAGGTACAGGAACCATCAGGTACAGGAACCATCAGACACAGGAACCATCAGACACAGGAACCATCAGACACAGGAACCATCAGACACAGGAACCATCAGGTACAGGAACCATCAGATACAGGAACCATCAGATCCAGGAACCATCAGGTACAGGAACCATCAGACACAGGAACCATCAGATACAGGAACCATCAGATACAGGAACCATCAGACAGGAACCATCAGACAGGAACCATCAGATACAGGAACCATCAGGTACAGGAACCATCAGATACAGGAACCATCAGACAGGAACCATCAGATACAGGAACCATCAGACAGGAACCATCAGACAGGAACCATCAGGTACAGGAACCATCAGATACAGGAACCATCAGGTACAGGAACCATCAGACACAGGAACCATCAGGTACAGGAACCATCAGATACAGGAACCATCAGATACAGGAACCATCAGGTACAGGAACCATCAGACACAGGAACCATCAGATACAGGAACCATCAGATACAGGAACCATCAGACAGGAACCATCAGACAGGAACCATCAGGTACAGGAACCATCAGGTACAGGAACCATCAGGTACAGGAACCATCAGGTACAGGAACCATCAGACAGGAACCATCAGACAGGAACCATCAGACTGGAACCATCAGATACAGGAACCATCAGATACAGGAACCATCAGACAGGAACCATCAGACAGGAACCATCAGACACAGGAACCATCAGGTACAGGAACCATCAGGTACAGGAACCATCAGATACAGGAACCATCAGACAGGAACCATCAGATACAGGAACCATCAGATACAGGAACCATCAGATACAGGAACCATCAGACACAGGAACCATCAGGTACAGGAACCATCAGATACAGGAACCATCAGATACAGGAACCATCAGGTACAGGAACCATCAGGTACAGGAACCATCAGACACAGGAACCATCAGGTACAGGAACCATCAGACACAGGAACCATCAGACACAGGAACCATCAGGTACAGGAACCATCAGATACAGGAACCATCAGATACAGGAACCATCAGGTACAGGAACCATCAGACACAGGAACCATCAGATACAGGAACCATCAGATACAGGAACCATCAGACAGGAACCATCAGACAGGAACCATCAGATACAGGAACCATCAGGTACAGGAACCATCAGATACAGGAACCATCAGAACCATCAGGTACAGGAACCATCAGATACAGGAACAGGAACCATCAGATACAGGAACCATCAGATACAGGAACCATCAGACACAGGAACCATCAGGTACAGGAACCATCAGATACAGGAACCATCAGATACAGGAACCATCAGGTACAGGAACCATCAGGTACAGGAACCATCAGACAGGAACCATCAGACAGGAACCATCAGACACAGGAACCATCAGATACAGGAACCATCAGATACAGGAACCATCAGATACAGGAACCATCAGACAGGAACCATCAGACAGGAACCATCAGACACAGGAACCATCAGATACAGGAACCATCAGATACAGGAACCATCAGATACAGGAACCATCAGACAGGAACCATCAGACAGGAACCATCAGATACAGGAACCATCAGATACAGGAACCATCAGACAGGAACCATCAGACAGGAACCATCAGACACAGGAACCATCAGGTACAGGAACCATCAGGTACAGGAACCATCAGATACAGGAACCATCAGACAGGAACCATCAGATACAGGAACCATCAGATACAGGAACCATCAGATACAGGAACCATCAGACACAGGAACCATCAGATACAGGAACCATCAGATACAGGAACCATCAGGTACAGGAACCATCAGGTACAGGAACCATCAGACAGGAACCATCAGACAGGAACCATCAGGTACAGGAACCATCAGGTACAGGAACCATCAGATACAGGAACCATCAGACAGGAACCATCAGATACAGGAACCATCAGATACAGGAACCATCAGATACAGGAACCATCAGACACAGGAACCATCAGATACAGGAACCATCAGATACAGGAACCATCAGGTACAGGAACCATCAGGTACAGGAACCATCAGACAGGAACCATCAGATACAGGAACCATCAGACAGGAACCATCAGACAGGAACCATCAGACTGGAACCATCAGATACAGGAACCATCAGATACAGGAACCATCAGACAGGAACCATCAGACAGGAACCATCAGACACAGGAACCATCAGGTACAGGAACCATCAGGTACAGGAACCATCAGTTACAGGAACCATCAGACAGGAACCATCAGACAGGAACCATCAGGTACAGGAACCATCAGGTACAGGAACCATCAGACAGGAACCATCAGGTACAGGAACCATCAGATACAGGAACCATCAGGTACAGGAAACCATACAGGAACCATCAGGTACAGGAACCATCAGGTACAGGAACCATCAGGTACAGGAACCATCAGGTACAGGAACCATCAGATACAGGAACCATCAGATACAGGAACCATCAGGTACAGGAACCATCAGTACAGGAACCATCAGGTACAGGAACCATCAGATACAGGAACCATCAGACACAGGAACCATCAGGAACCATCAGGTACAGGAACCATCAGACAGGAACCATCAGGTACAGGAACCATCAGATACAGGAACCATCAGTACAGGAACCATACAGGAACCATCAGATACAGGAACCATCAGACAGGAACCATCAGACAGGAACCATCAGACAGGAACCATCAGATACAGGAACCATCAGACAGGAACCATCAGACAGGAACCATCAGGTACAGGAACCATCAGGTACAGGAACCATCAGGATCAGGTACAGGAACCATCAGGTACAGGAACCATCAGATACAGGAACCATCAGGAACCATCAGACAGGAACCATCAGGTACAGGAACCATCAGGTACAGGAACCATCAGGTACAGGAACCATCAGGTACAGGAACCATCAGACAGGAACCATCAGACAGGAACCAATAGGTACAGGAACCATCAGGTACAGGAACCATCAGACAGGAACCATCAGACAGGAACCATCAGGTACAGGAACCATCAGGTACAGGAACCATCAGATACAGGAACCATCAGACAGGAACCATCAGACAGGAACCATCAGGTACAGGAACCATCAGGTACAGGAACCATCAGACAGGAACCATCAGACAGGAACCATCAGGTACAGGAACCATCAGGTACAGGAACCATCAGGTACAGGAACCATCAGGTACAGGAACCATCAGACAGGAACCATCAGACAGGAACCATCAGGTACAGGAACCATCAGGTACAGGAACCATCAGACAGGAACCATCAGACAGGAACCATCAGGTACAGGAACCATCAGGTACAGGACAGGAACCATCAGTACAGGAACCATCAGACAGGAACCATCAGGTACAGGAACCATCAGGTACAGGAACCATCAGACAGGAACCATCAGACAGGAACCATCAGGTACAGGAACCATCAGGTACAGGAACCATCAGACAGGAACCATCAGACAGGAACCATCAGACAGGAACCATCAGACAGGAACCATCAGATACAGGAACCATCAGATACAGGAACCATCAGATACAGGAACCATCAGATACAGGAACCATCAGGTACAGGAACCATCAGGAACCATCAGACAGGAACCATCAGTACAGGAACCATCAGATACAGGAACCATCAGGTACAGGAACCATCAGATACAGGAACCATCAGGTACAGGAACCATCAGGTACAGGAACCATCAGGTACAGGAACCATCAGGTACAGGAACCATCAGATACAGGAACCATCAGACACAGGAACCATCAGGTACAGGAACCATCAGAGGTACAGGAACCATCAGATACAGGAACCATCAGATACAGGAACCATCAGGTACAGGAACCATCAGACACAGGAACCATCAGGTACAGGAACCATCAGACACAGGAACCATCAGACACAGGAACCATCAGGTACAGGAACCATCAGATACAGGAACCATCAGATACAGGAACCATCAGGAACCATCAGACAGGAACCATCAGGAACCATCAGGTACAGGAACCATCAGATACAGGAACCATCAGACAGGAACCATCAGATACAGGAACCATCAGGAACCATCAGGAACCATCAGATACAGGAACCATCAGGTACAGGAACCATCAGAACCATCAGGAACCATCAGGTACAGGAACCATCAGGTACAGGAACCATCAGACAGGAACCATCAGTACAGGAACCATCAGGTACAGGAACCATCAGTTACAGGAACCATCAGGAACCATCAGACAGGAACCATCAGGTACAGGAACCATCAGGTACAGGAACCATCAGGTACAGGAACCATCAGGTACAGGAACCATCAGGAACCATCAGACAGGAACCATCAGGTACAGGAACCATCAGGTACAGGAACCATCAGACAGGAACCATCAGGAACCATCAGGTACAGGAACCACAGGTACAGGAACCATCAGGAACCATACAGGAACCATCAGATACAGGAACCATCAGACAGGAACCATCAGACAGGAACCATCAGACAGGAACCATCAGATACAGGAACCATCAGACAGGAACCATCAGACAGGAACCATCAGGTACAGGAACATCATCAGGAACCATACAGGAACCATCAGGTACAGGAACCATCAGGTACAGGAACCATCAGATACAGGAACCATCAGACAGGAACCATCAGACAGGAACCATCAGGTATAGGAACCATCAGGTACAGGAACCATCAGGTACAGGAACCATCAGGTACAGGAACCATCAGACAGGAACCATCAGACAGGAACCATAGGTACAGGAACCATCAGGTACAGGAACCATCAGACAGGAACCATCAGACAGGAACCATCAGGTACAGGAACCATCAGGTACAGGAACCATCAGATACAGGAACCATCAGACAGGAACCATCAGACAGGAACCAGGAACCATCAGACAGGAACCATCAGGAACCATACAGGAACCATCAGATACAGGAACCATCAGACAGGAACCATCAGACAGGAACCATCAGGTACAGGAACCATCAGGTACAGGAACCATCAGGAACCATCAGGTACAGGAACCATCAGGTACAGGAACCATCAGATACAGGAACCCATCAGACAGGAACCATCAGGTACAGGAACCATCAGGTACAGGAACCATCAGGTACAGGAACCATCAGGTACAGGGAACCATCAGGAACAGGAACCATCAGGAACCATCAGACAGGAACCATCAGACAGGAACCATCAGGTACAGGAACCATCAGGTACAGGAACCATCAGATACAGGAACCATCAGACAGGAACCATCAGACAGGAACCATCAGGTACAGGAACCATCAGGTACAGGAACCATCAGGTACAGGAACCATCAGGTACAGGAACCATCAGGAACCATACAGGAACCATCAGGTACAGGAACCATCAGGTACAGGGACAGGAACCATCAGACAGGAACCATCAGACAGGAACCATCAGACAGGAACCATCAGATACAGGAACCATCAGATACAGGAACCATCAGATACAGGAACCATCAGATACAGGAACCATCAGGTACAGGAACCATCAGGAACCATCAGACAGGAACCATCAGGTCAGGAACCATCAGATACAGGAACCATCAGGTACAGGAACCATCAGATACAGGAACCATCAGGTACAGGAACCATCAGGTACAGGAACCATCAGGTACAGGAACCATCAGGTACAGGAACCATCGGGTACAGGAACATCAGATCAGGAACCATCAGGTACAGGAACCATCAGATACAGGAACCATCAGGTACAGGAACCATCAGGTACAGGAACCATCAGGTACAGGAACCATCAGATACAGGAACCATCAGACACAGGAACCATCAGGTACAGGAACCATCAGGAACCATCAGATACAGGAACCATCAGATACAGGAACCATCAGGTACAGGAACCATCAGACACAGGAACCATCAGGTACAGGAACCATCAGACACAGGAACCATCAGACACAGGAACCATCAGGTACAGGAACCATCAGATACAGGAACCATCAGATACAGGAACCATCAGGTACAGGAACCATCAGACACAGGAACCATCAGATACAGGAACCATCAGATACAGGAACCACAGACAGGAACCATCAGACAGGAACCATCAGATACAGGAACCATCAGGTACAGGAACCATCAGATACAGGAACCATCAGACAGGAACCATCAGATACAGGACCCATCAGACAGGAACCATCAGACAGGAACCATCAGATACAGGAACCATCAGGTACAGGAACCATCAGGAACCATCAGACAGGAACCATCAGGTACAGGAACCATCAGGTACAGGAACCATACAGGAACCATCAGGTACAGGAACCATCAGGTACAGGAACCATCAGTTACAGGAACCATCAGACAGGAACCATCAGACAGGAACCATCAGGTACAGGAACCATCAGGTACAGGAACCATCAGGTACAGGAACCATCAGGTACAGGAACCATCAGAGAGGAACCATCAGACAGGAACCATCAGGTACAGGAACCATCAGGTACAGGAACCATCAGACAGGAACCATCAGGTACAGGAACCATCAGGTACAGGAACCATCAGACAGGAACCATCAGACAGGAACCATCAGATACAGGAACCATCAGACAGGAACCATCAGGAACCATCAGACAGGAACCATCAGATACAGGAACCATCAGACAGGAACCATCAGACAGGAACCATCAGGTACAGGAACCATCAGGTACAGGAACCATCAGACAGGAACCATCAGGTACAGGAACCATCAGATACAGGAACCATCAGACAGGAACCATCAGACAGGAACCATCAGGTACAGGAACCATCAGGTACAGGAACAGGAACCATCAGGTACAGGAACCATCAGGAACCATCAGACAGGAACCATCAGGTACAGGAACCATCAGGTACAGGAACCATCAGACAGGAACCATCAGACAGGAACCAGGAACCATCAGGTACAGGAACCATCAGATACAGGAACCATCAGACAGGAACCATCAGACAGGAACCATCAGGTACAGGAACCATCAGGTACAGGAACCATCAGGTACAGGAACCATCAGGTACAGGAACCATCAGACAGGAACCATCAGACAGGAACCAATAGGTACAGGAACCATCAGGTACAGGAACCATCAGACAGGAACCATCAGACAGGAACCATCAGGTACAGGAACCATCAGGTACAGGAACCATCAGATACAGGAACCATCAGACAGGAACCATCAGACAGGAACCATCAGGTACAGGAACCATCAGGTACAGGAACCATCAGGTACAGGAACCATCAGGTACAGGAACCATCAGACAGGAACCATCAGACAGGAACCATCAGGTACAGGAACCAGGTACAGGAACCATCAGGAACCATCAGACAGGAACCATCAGACAGGAACCATCAGACACAGGAACCATCAGATACAGGAACCATCAGATACAGGAACCATCAGATACAGGAACCATCAGGTACAGGAACCATCAGGAACCATCAGACAGGAACCATCAGGTACAGGAACCATCAGATACAGGAACCATCAGGTACAGGAACCATCAGATACAGGAACCATCAGGTACAGGAACCATCAGGTACAGGAACCATCAGGTACAGGAACCATCAGATACAGGAACCATCAGGTACAGGAACCATCAGATACAGGAACATCAGGTACAGGAACCATCAGGTACAGGAACCATCAGGTACAGGAACCATCAGATACAGGAACCATCAGACACAGGAACCATCAGGTACAGGAACCATCAGACACAGGAACCATCAGGTACAGGAACCATCAGATACAGGAACCATCAGATACAGGAACCATCAGGTACAGGAACCATCAGATACAGGAACCATCAGACAGGAACCATCAGATACAGGAACCATCAGACAGGAACCATCAGACAGGAACCATCAGATACAGGAACCATCAGATACAGGAACCATCAGGTACAGGAACCATCAGACACAGGAACCATCAGATACAGGAACCATCAGATACAGGAACCATCAGACAGGAACCATCAGGTACAGGAACCATCAGGTACAGGAACCATCAGTTACAGGAACCATCAGAACCATCAGACAGGAACCATCAGGTACAGGAACCATCAGGTACAGGAACCATCAGGTACAGGAACCATCAGGTACAGGAACCATCAGGAACCATCAGACAGGAACCATCAGGTACAGGAACCATCAGGAACCATCAGACAGGAACCATCAGGAACCATCAGACAGGAACCATCAGATACAGGAACCATCAGGAACCATACAGGAACCATCAGGTACAGGAACCATCAGATCAGACAGGAACCATCAGGTACAGGAACCATCAGGTACAGGAACCATCAGTACAGGAACCATCAGATACAGGAACCATACAGGAACCATCAGGTACAGGAACCATCAGATACAGGAACCATCAGGTACAGGAACCATCAGATACAGGAACCATCAGATACAGGAACCATCAGGTACAGGAACCATCAGGTACAGGAACCATCAGGAACCATCAGATACAGGAACCATCAGGAACCATCAGGTACAGGGACACAGGAACCATCAGGTACAGGAACCATCAGATACAGGAACCATCAGATACAGGAACCATCAGGTACAGGAACCATCAGGTACAGGAACCATCAGACACAGGAACCATCAGACACAGGAACCATCAGACACAGGAACCATCAGACACAGGAACCATCAGTTACAGGAACCATCAGAGACAGGAACCATCAGATACAGGAACAATCAGAAACAGGAACCATCAGACACAGGAACCATCAGATACAGGAACCATCAGGAACAGGAACCATCAGACAGGAACCATCAGATACAGGAACCATCAGGTACAGGAACCATCAGATACAGGAACCATCAGATACAGGAACCATCAGACAGGAACCATCAGACAGGAACCATCAGGTACAGGAACCATCAGATACAGGAACCATCAGGTACAGGAACCATCAGGAACCATCAGGTACAGGAACCATCAGATACAGGAACCATCAGATACAGGAACCATCAGGTACAGGAACCATCAGACACAGGAACCATCAGATACAGGAACCATCAGATACAGGAACCATCAGACAGGAACCATCAGACAGGAACCATCAGTACAGGAACCATCAGGTACAGGAACCATCAGGTACAGGAACCCATACAGGAACCATCAGACAGGAACCATCAGACAGGAACCATCAGACTGGAACAGGAACCATCAGATACAGGAACCATCAGGAACCATCAGACAGGAACCATCAGACACAGGAACCATCAGGTACAGGAACCATCAGGTACAGGAACCATCAGATACAGGAACCATCAGACAGGAACCATCAGATACAGGAACCATCAGATACAGGAACCATCAGATACAGGAACCATCAGACACAGGAACCATCAGGTACAGGAACCATCAGATACAGGAACCATCAGATACAGGAACCATCAGATAGGAACCAGGAACCATCAGACACAGGAACCATCAGGTACAGGAACCATCAGACACAGGAACCATCAGACACAGGAACCATCAGGTACAGGAACCATCAGATACAGGAACCATCAGATACAGGAACCATCAGGTACAGGAACCATCAGACACAGGAACCATCAGATACAGGAACCATCAGATACAGGAACCATCAGGAACCATACAGGAACCATCAGATACAGGAACCATCAGGTACAGGAACCATCAGATACAGGAACCATCAGACAGGAACCATCAGGTACAGGAACCATCAGATACAGGAACCATCAGACAGGAACCATCAGATACAGGAACCATCAGATACAGGAACCATCAGATACAGGAACCATCAGACACAGGAACCATCAGGTACAGGAACCATCAGATACAGGAACCATCAGATACAGGAACCATCAGGAACCATACAGGAACCATCAGGAACCATCAGACAGGAACCATCAGACACAGGAACCATCAGATACAGGAACCATCAGATACAGGAACCATCAGATACAGGAACCATCAGGTACAGGAACCATCAGGAACCATCAGACACAGGAACCATCAGATACAGGAACCATCAGATACAGGAACCATCAGGATACAGGAACCATCAGACAGGAACCATCAGACAGGAACCATCAGATACAGGAACCATCAGATACAGGAACCATCAGACAGGAACCATACAGGAACCATCAGGAACCATCAGGTACAGGAACCATCAGTACAGGAACCATCAGATACAGGAACCATCAGACAGGAACCATCAGATACAGGAACCATCAGATACAGGAACCATCAGATACAGGAACCATCAGACACAGGAACCATCAGATACAGGAACCATCAGATACAGGAACCATCAGGTACAGGAACCATCAGGTACAGGAACCATCAGACAGGAACCATCAGGAACCATACAGGAACCATCAGGTACAGGAACATCATCAGGAACCATCAGATACAGGAACCATCAGATACAGGAACCATCAGATACAGGAACCATCAGACAGGAACCATCAGATACAGGAACCATCAGATACAGGAACCATCAGGTACAGGAACCATCAGACAGGAACCATCAGATACAGGAACCATCAGACAGGAACCATCAGATACAGGAACCATCAGATACAGGAACCATCAGATACAGGAACCATCAGACAGGATACAGGAACCATCAGATACAGGAACCATCAGGTACAGGAACCATCAGGTACAGGAACCATCAGTTACAGGAACCATCAGACAGGAACCATCAGACAGGAACCATCAGGTACAGGAACCATCAGGAACCATCAGACAGGAACCATCAGGTACAGGAACCATCAGATACAGGAACCATCAGTACAGGAACCATCAGATACAGGAACCATCAGGTACAGGAACCATCAGGTACAGGAACCATCAGGTACAGGAACCATCAGGTACAGGAACCATCAGATACAGGAACCATCAGATACAGGAACCATCAGATACAGGAACCATCAGGTACAGGAACCATCAGATACAGGAACCATCAGACACAGGAACCATCAGGTACAGGAACCATCAGATACAGGAACCATCAGATACAGGAACCATCAGATACAGGAACCATCAGGTACAGGAACCATCAGGTACAGGAACCATCAGACAGGAACCATCAGACACAGGAACCATCAGACACAGGAACCATCAGACACAGGAACCATCAGGTACAGGAACCATCAGATACAGGAACCATCAGATACAGGAACCATCAGGTACAGGAACCATCAGACACAGGAACCATCAGATACAGGAACCATCAGATACAGGGACAGGAACCATCAGGAACCATCAGATACAGGAACCATCAGGTACAGGAACCATCAGATACAGGAACCATCAGACAGGAACCATCAGATACAGGAACCATCAGGAACCATACAGGAACCATCAGGTACAGGAACCATCAGATACAGGAACCATCAGTACAGGAACCATCAGATACAGGAACCATCAGGTACAGGAACCATCAGGTACAGGAACCATCAGGACAGGAACCATCAGATACAGGAACCATCAGATACAGGAAACCATCAGGAACCATCAGACAGGAACCATCAGATACAGGAACCATCAGGAACCATACAGGAACCATCAGTACAGGAACCATCAGATACAGGAACCATCAGGTACAGGAACCATCAGACACAGGAACCATCAGGTACAGGAACCATCAGATACAGGAACCATCAGATACAGGAACCATCAGGTACAGGAACCATCAGTACAGGGATACAGGAACCATCAGATACAGGAACCATCAGGAACCATCAGGAACCATCAGGTACAGGAACCATCAGGTACAGGAACCATCAGGTACAGGAACCACAGGTACAGGAACCATCAGGAACCATCAGACAGGAACCATCAGACTGGAACCATCAGATACAGGAACCATCAGATACAGGAACCATCAGACAGGAACCATCAGAACCATACAGGGACAGGAACCATCAGACACAGGAACCATCAGGTACAGGAACCATCAGGTACAGGAACCATCAGATACAGGAACCATCAGACAGGAACCATCAGATCAGGAACCATCAGATACAGGAACCATCAGATACAGGAACCATCAGACACAGGAACCATCAGTACAGGAACCATCAGATACAGGAACCATCAGATACAGGAACCATCAGGTACAGGAACCATCAGGTACAGGAACCATCAGACACAGGAACCATCAGGTACAGGAACCATCAGACACAGGAACCATCAGACACAGGAACCATCAGGTACAGGAACCATCAGATACAGGAACCATCAGATACAGGAACCATCAGGTACAGGAACCATACAGGAACCATCAGATACAGGAACCATCAGATACAGGAACCACAGGAACCATCAGATACAGGAACCATCAGGTACAGGAACCATCAGGAACCATCAGACAGGAACCATCAGATACAGGAACCATCAGATACAGGAACCATCAGATACAGGAACCATCAGACACAGGAACCATCAGGTACAGGAACCATCAGATACAGGAACCATCAGATACAGGAACCATCAGGTACAGGAACCATCAGGAACCATCAGACAGGAACCATCAGACAGGAACCATCAGGTACAGGAACCATCAGACACAGGAACCATCAGGTACAGGAACCATCAGATACAGGAACCATCAGGTACAGGAACCATCAGATACAGGAACCATCAGATACAGGAACCATCAGGTACAGGAACCATCAGATACAGGAACCATCAGATACAGGAACCATCAGGTACAGGAACCATCAGGTACAGGAACCATCAGTACAGGAACCATCAGATACAGGAACCATCAGGAACCATCAGGTACAGGAACCATCAGACACAGGAACCATCAGGTACAGGAACCATCAGGAACCATCAGATACAGGAACCATCAGGTACAGGAACCATCAGGTACAGGAACCATCAGTACAGGGACACAGGAACCATCAGACACAGGAACCATCAGACACAGGAACCATCAGGTACAGGAACCATCAGATACAGGAACCATCAGATCCAGGAACCATCAGGTACAGGAACCATCAGGTACAGGAACCATCAGGTACAGGAACCATCAGATACAGGAACCATCAGATACAGGAACCATCAGGTACAGGAACCATCAGACACAGGAACCATCAGATACAGGAACCATCAGATACAGGAAACATCAGACAGGAACCATCAGGATACAGGAACCATCAGGTACAGGAACCATCAGGTACAGGAACCATCAGTACAGGAACCATCAGACAGGAACCATCAGATACAGGAACCATCAGATACAGGAACCATCAGGAACCACAGGAACCATCAGGTACAGGAACCATCAGATACAGGAACCATCAGGTACAGGAACCATCAGATACAGGAACCATCAGGATACAGGAACCATCAGATACAGGAACCATCAGATACAGGAACCATCAGACACAGGAACCATCAGATACAGGAACCATCAGATACAGGAACCATCAGGTACAGGAACCATCAGATACAGGAACCATCAGACACAGGAACCATCAGGTACAGGAACCATCAGACACAGGAACCATCAGTACAGGAACCATCAGATACAGGAACCATCAGATACAGGAACCAGGTCAGGAACCATCAGACACAGGAACCATCAGATACAGGAACCATCAGGAACCATACAGGAACCATCAGATACAGGAACCATCAGGTACAGGAACCATCAGATACAGGAACCATCAGACAGGAACCATCAGATACAGGAACATCAGATACAGGAACCATACAGGAACCATCAGTACAGGAACCATCAGATACAGGAACCATCAGATACAGGAACCATCAGGTACAGGAACCATCAGGTACAGGAACCATCAGGAACCATCAGACAGGAACCATCAGACACAGGAACCATCAGATACAGGAACCATCAGATACAGGAACCATCAGATACAGGAACCATCAGGAACCATCAGACAGGAACCATCAGGAACCATCAGATACAGGAACCATCAGGATACAGGAACCATCAGTACAGGAACCATCAGACACAGGAACCATCAGGTACAGGAACCATCAGGTACAGGAACCATCAGGATACAGGAACCATCAGATACAGGAACCATCAGATACAGGAACCATCAGACAGGAACCATCAGATACAGGAACCATCAGGTACAGGAACCATCAGGTACAGGAACCATCAGACAGGAACCATCAGATACAGGAACCATCAGGAACCATCAGACAGGAACCATCAGATACAGGAACCATCAGATACAGGAACCATCAGGAACCATACAGGAACCATCAGACACAGGAACCATCAGGTACAGGAACCATCAGGTACAGGAACCATCAGATACAGGAACCATCAGACAGGAACCATCAGATACAGGAACCATCAGATACAGGAACCATCATCAGGTACAGGAACCATCAGATACAGGAACCATCAGATACAGGAACCATCAGGTACAGGAACCATCAGTACAGGAACCATCAGATACAGGAACCATCAGTACAGGAACCATCAGATACAGGAACCATCAGACACAGGAACCATCAGGTACAGGAACCATCAGATACAGGAACCATCAGATACAGGAACCATCAGGTACAGGAACCATCAGACAGGAACCATCAGATACAGGAACCATCATACAGGAACCATCAGACAGGAACCATCAGGGATACAGGAACCATCAGGTACAGGAACCATCAGATACAGGAACCATCAGACAGGAACCATCAGATACAGGAACCATCAGATACAGGAACCATCAGATACAGGAACCATCAGGTACAGGAACCATCAGACACAGGAACCATCAGGTACAGGAACCATCACAGGAACCATCAGACACAGGAACCATCAGGTACAGGAACCATCAGATACAGGAACCATCAGATACAGGAACCATCAGGTACAGGAACCATCAGATACAGGAACCATCAGGATACAGGAACCATCAGATACAGGAACCATCAGTACAGGAACCATCAGGAACCATACAGGAACCATCAGATACAGGAACCATCAGATACAGGAACCATCAGGAACCATACAGGAACCATCAGGTACAGGAACCATCAGGTACAGGAACCATCAGGTACAGGAACCATCAGATACAGGAACCATCAGGAATACAGGAACCATCAGATACAGGAACCATCAGATACAGGAACCATCAGATACAGGAACCATCAGGTACAGGAACCATCAGTACAGGAACCATCAGATACAGGAACCATCAGGTACAGGAACCATCAGGTACAGGAACCATCAGACACAGGAACCATCAGGTACAGGAACCATCAGACACAGGAACCATCAGACACAGGAACCATCAGGTACAGGAACCATCAGATACAGGAACCATCAGATACAGGAACCATCAGTACAGGAACCATCAGACACAGGAACCATCAGATACAGGAACCATCAGATACAGGAACCATCAGGAACCATACAGGAACCATCAGATACAGGAACCATCAGGTACAGGAACCATCAGATACAGGAACCATCAGACAGGAACCATCAGATACAGGAACCATCAGGAACCATACAGGAACCATCAGATACAGGAACCATCAGATACAGGAACCATCAGGTACAGGAACCATCAGACACAGGAACCATCAGGTACAGGAACCATCAGACAGGAACCATCAGATACAGGAACCATCAGACAGGAACCATCATGAACCATCAGATACAGGAACCATCATACAGGAACCATCAGGTACAGGAACCATCAGACAGGAACCATCAGACAGGAACCATACAGGAACCATCAGACACAGGAACCATCAGATACAGGAACCATCAGATACAGGAACCATCAGACAGGAACCATCAGGTACAGGAACCATCAGATACAGGAACCATCAGATACAGGAACCATCAGACAGGAACCATCAGGTACAGGAACCATCAGGTACAGGAACCATCAGGTACAGGAACCATCAGATACAGGAACCATCAGACAGGAACCATCAGATACAGGAACCATCAGGAACCATCAGATACAGGAACCATACAGGAACCATCAGATACAGGAACCATCAGATACAGGAACCATCAGGTACAGGAACCAGGTCAGGAACCATCAGACAGGAACCATCAGATACAGGAACCATCAGACAGGAACCATCAGGAACCATACAGGAACCATCAGATACAGGAACCATCAGATACAGGAACCATCAGGAACCATCAGACAGGAACCATCAGACACAGGAACCATCAGGTACAGGAACCATCAGGTACAGGAACCATCAGATACAGGAACCACAGGGATACAGGAACCATCAGATACAGGAACCATCAGATACAGGAACCATCAGACACAGGAACCATCAGATACAGGAACCATCAGATACAGGAACCATCAGATACAGGAACCATCAGGTACAGGAACCATCAGGTACAGGAACCATCAGACACAGGAACCATCAGGTACAGGAACCATCAGACACAGGAACCATCAGACACAGGAACCATCAGGTACAGGAACCATCAGATACAGGAACCATCAGATACAGGAACCATCAGGTACAGGAACCATCAGACACAGGAACCATCAGATACAGGAACCATCAGGATACAGGAACCATCAGACAGGAACCATCAGATACAGGAACCATCAGGTACAGGAACCATCAGATACAGGAACCATCAGACAGGAACCATCAGATACAGGAACCATCAGGATCAGACAGGAACCATCAGGTACAGGAACCATCAGATACAGGAACCATCAGGTACAGGAACCATCAGACACAGGAACCATCAGGTACAGGAACCATCAGATACAGGAACCATCAGATACAGGAACCATCAGGAACCATCAGACACAGGAACCATCAGATACAGGAACCATCAGATACAGGAACCATCAGAACAGGAACCATCAGGAACCATACAGGAACCATCAGATACAGGAACCATCAGTACAGGAACCATCAGTACAGGAACCATCAGGAACCATCAGATACAGGAACCATCAGTACAGGAACCATCAGGATACAGGAACCATCAGGTACAGGAACCATCAGATACAGGAACCATCAGACAGGAACCATCAGATACAGGAACCATCAGATACAGGAACCATCAGGTACAGGAACCATCAGGTACAGGAACCATCAGGTACAGGAACCATCAGGAACCATCAGACACAGGAACCATCAGATACAGGAACCATCAGATACAGGAACCATCAGATACAGGGAAGGAACCATCAGACAGGAACCATCAGACAGGAACCATCAGATACAGGAACCATCAGATACAGGAACCATCAGACAGGAACCATCAGGAACCATCAGACACAGGAACCATCAGGTACAGGAACCATCAGGTACAGGAACCATCAGATACAGGAACCATCAGACAGGAACCATCAGATACAGGAACCATCAGGAACCATCAGATACAGGAACCATCAGACACAGGAACCATCAGATACAGGAACCATCAGATACAGGAACCATCAGGTACAGGAACCATCAGGTACAGGAACCATCAGACAGGAACCATCAGATACAGGAACCATCAGACAGGAACCATCAGGTACAGGAACCATCAGACTGGAACCATCAGATACAGGAACCATCAGATACAGGAACCATCAGACAGGAACCATCAGACAGGAACCATCAGACACAGGAACCATCAGGTACAGGAACCATCAGGTACAGGAACCATCAGATACAGGAACCATCAGGTACAGGAACCATCAGGTACAGGAACCATCAGATACAGTAACCATCAGGAACCATACAGGAACCATCAGATACAGGAACCATCAGACACAGGAACCATCAGATACAGGAACCATCAGACACAGGGACAGGAACCATCAGGAACCACAGGTACAGGAACCATCAGATACAGGAACCATCAGGTACAGGAACCATCAGATACAGGAACCATCAGGTACAGGAACCATCAGGTACAGGAACCATCAGGTACAGGAACCATCAGGTACAGGAACCATCAGATACAGGAACCATCAGATACAGGAACCATCAGGTACAGGAACCATCAGGTACAGGAACCATCAAGACAGGAACCATCAGATACAGGAACCATCAGACACAGGAACCATCAGGTACAGGAACCATCAGACACAGGAACCATCAGGTACAGGAACCATCAGATACAGGAACCATCAGATACAGGAACCATCAGGTACAGGAACCATCAGGTACAGGAACCATCAGACACAGGAACCATCAGACACAGGAACCATCAGACACAGGAACCATCAGACACAGGAACCATCAGGTCAGGAACCATCAGATACAGGAACCATCAGATCCAGGAACCATCAGGTACAGGAACCATCAGACACAGGAACCATCAGATACAGGAACCATCAGATACAGGAACCATCAGACAGGAACCATCAGACAGGAACCATCAGATACAGGAACCATCAGGTACAGGAACCATCAGATACAGGAACCATCAGACAGGAACCATCAGATACAGGAACCATCAGACAGGAACCATCAGACAGGAACCATCAGGTACAGGAACCATCAGATACAGGAACCATCAGGTACAGGAACCATCAGACACAGGAACCATCAGGTACAGGAACCATCAGATACAGGAACCATCAGATACAGGAACCATCAGGTACAGGAACCATCAGGAACCATCAGATACAGGAACCATCAGGAACCATCAGGAACCATCAGACAGGAACCATCAGGTACAGGAACCATCAGGTACAGGAACCATCAGGTACAGGAACCATCAGGTACAGGAACCATCAGGAACCATCAGACAGGAACCATCAGACTGGAACCATCAGATACAGGAACCATCAGATACAGGAACCATCAGACAGGAACCATCAGACAGGAACCATCAGACAGGAACCATCAGGAACCATCAGACACAGGAACCATCAGGTACAGGAACCATCAGGTACAGGAACCATCAGATACAGGAACCATCAGACAGGAACCATCAGATACAGGAACCATCAGATACAGGAACCATCAGATACAGGAACCATCAGACACAGGAACCATCAGGTACAGGAACCATCAGATACAGGAACCATCAGATACAGGAACCATCAGGTACAGGAACCATCAGGTACAGGAACCATCAGACACAGGAACCATCAGGTACAGGAACCATCAGACACAGGAACCATCAGACACAGGAACCATCAGGTACAGGAACCATCAGATACAGGAACCATCAGATACAGGAACCATCAGGTACAGGAACCATCAGACACAGGAACCATCAGATACAGGAACCATCAGATACAGGAACCATCAGACAGGAACCATCAGATACAGGAACCATCAGGTACAGGAACCATCAGATACAGGAACCATCAGACAGGAACCATCAGATACAGGAACCATCAGATACAGGAACCATCAGATACAGGAACCATCAGACACAGGAACCATCAGGTACAGGAACCATCAGATACAGGAACCATCAGATACAGGAACCATCAGGTACAGGAACCATCAGGTACAGGAACCATCAGACAGGAACCATCAGACAGGAACCATCAGGTACAGGAACCATCAGATACAGGAACCATCAGGTACAGGAACCATCAGATACAGGAACCATCAGGTACAGGAACCATCAGGTACAGGAACCATCAGGTACAGGAACCATCAGGTACAGGAACCATCAGATACAGGAACCATCAGATACAGGAACCATCAGGTACAGGAACCATCAGGTACAGGAACCATCAGGTACAGGAACCATCAGATACAGGAACCATCAGACACAGGAACCATCAGGTACAGGAACCATCAGACACAGGAACCATCAGGTACAGGAACCATCAGATACAGGAACCATCAGATACAGGAACCATCAGGTACAGGAACCATCAGGTACAGGAACCATCAGACACAGGAACCATCAGACACAGGAACCATCAGACACAGGAACCATCAGACACAGGAACCATCAGGTACAGGAACCATCAGATACAGGAACCATCAGATCCAGGAACCATCAGGTACAGGAACCATCAGACACAGGAACCATCAGATACAGGAACCATCAGATACAGGAACCATCAGACAGGAACCATCAGACAGGAACCATCAGATACAGGAACCATCAGGTACAGGAACCATCAGATACAGGAACCATCAGACAGGAACCATCAGATACAGGAACCATCAGACAGGAACCATCAGACAGGAACCATCAGGTACAGGAACCATCAGATACAGGAACCATCAGGTACAGGAACCATCAGACACAGGAACCATCAGGTACAGGAACCATCAGATACAGGAACCATCAGATACAGGAACCATCAGGTACAGGAACCATCAGACACAGGAACCATCAGATACAGGAACCATCAGATACAGGAAACATCAGACAGGAACCATCAGACAGGAACCATCAGGTACAGGAACCATCAGGTACAGGAACCATCAGGTACAGGAACCATCAGGTACAGGAACCATCAGACAGGAACCATCAGACTGGAACCATCAGATACAGGAACCATCAGATACAGGAACCATCAGACAGGAACCATCAGACAGGAACCATCAGACAGGAACCATCAGACAGGAACCATCAGACACAGGAACCATCAGGTACAGGAACCATCAGGTACAGGAACCATCAGATACAGGAACCATCAGACAGGAACCATCAGATACAGGAACCATCAGATACAGGAACCATCAGATACAGGAACCATCAGACACAGGAACCATCAGGTACAGGAACCATCAGATACAGGAACCATCAGATACAGGAACCATCAGGTACAGGAACCATCAGGTACAGGAACCATCAGACACAGGAACCATCAGGTACAGGAACCATCAGACACAGGAACCATCAGACACAGGAACCATCAGGTACAGGAACCATCAGATACAGGAACCATCAGATACAGGAACCATCAGGTACAGGAACCATCAGACACAGGAACCATCAGATACAGGAACCATCAGATACAGGAACCATCAGACAGGAACCATCAGATACAGGAACCATCAGGTACAGGAACCATCAGATACAGGAACCATCAGACAGGAACCATCAGATACAGGAACCATCAGATACAGGAACCATCAGATACAGGAACCATCAGACACAGGAACCATCAGACAGGAACCATCAGACAGGAACCATCAGACACAGGAACCATCAGGTACAGGAACCATCAGGTACAGGAACCATCAGATACAGGAACCATCAGACAGGAACCATCAGATACAGGAACCATCAGATACAGGAACCATCAGATACAGGAACCATCAGGTACAGGAACCATCAGGTACAGGAACCATCAGACAGGAACCATCAGACAGGAACCATCAGACACAGGAACCATCAGATACAGGAACCATCAGATACAGGAACCATCAGATACAGGAACCATCAGACAGGAACCATCAGACAGGAACCATCAGACAGGAACCATCAGATACAGGAACCATCAGATACAGGAACCATCAGGAACCATCAGACAGGAACCATCAGACACAGGAACCATCAGGTACAGGAACCATCAGGTACAGGAACCATCAGATACAGGAACCATCAGACAGGAACCATCAGATACAGGAACCATCAGATACAGGAACCATCAGATACAGGAACCATCAGACACAGGAACCATCAGATACAGGAACCATCAGATACAGGAACCATCAGGTACAGGAACCATCAGGTACAGGAACCATCAGACAGGAACCATCAGATACAGGAACCATCAGGAACCATCAGACAGGGACTGGAACCATCAGATACAGGAACCATCAGATACAGGAACCATCAGACAGGAACCATCAGACAGGAACCATCAGATACAGGAACCATCAGGTACAGGAACCATCAGGTACAGGAAATCATACAGGAACCATCAGATACAGGAACCATCAGATCAGGAACCATCAGGTACAGGAACCATCAGGTACAGGAACCATCAGACACAGGAACCATCAGGTACAGGAACCATCAGACACAGGAACCATCAGACACAGGAACCATCAGGTACAGGAACCATCAGATACAGGAACCATCAGATACAGGAACCATCAGGTACAGGAACCATCAGACACAGGAACCATCAGATACAGGAACCATCAGATACAGGAACCATCAGACAGGAACCATCAGACAGGAACCATCAGGAACCATCAGGTACAGGAACCATCAGATACAGGAACCATCAGGAACCATCAGATACAGGAACCATCAGATACAGGAACCATCAGATACAGGAACCATCAGGTACAGGAACCATCAGGTACAGGAACCATCAGATACAGGAACCATCAGATACAGGAACCATCAGGTACAGGAACCATCAGGTACAGGAACCATCAGACACAGGAACCATCAGGTACAGGAACCATCAGACACAGGAACCATCAGACACAGGAACCATCAGGTACAGGAACCATCAGATACAGGAACCATCAGATACAGGAACCATCAGGTACAGGAACCATCAGACACAGGAACCATCAGATACAGGAACCATCAGATACAGGAACCATCAGACAGGAACCATCAGATACAGGAACCATCAGGTACAGGAACCATCAGATACAGGAACCATCAGACAGGAACCATCAGATACAGGAACCATCAGATACAGGAACCATCAGATACAGGAACCATCAGACACAGGAACCATCAGGTACAGGAACCATCAGATACAGGAACCATCAGATACAGGAACCATCAGGTACAGGAACCATCAGGTACAGGAACCATCAGACAGGAACCATCAGGAACCATCAGGTACAGGAACCATCACACAGGAACCATCAGGTACAGGAACCATCAGATACAGGAACCATCAGGTACAGGAACCATCAGGTACAGGAACCATCAGGTACAGGAACCATCAGGTACAGGAACCATCAGATACAGGAACCATCAGATACAGGAACCATCAGGTACAGGAACCATCAGGTACAGGAACCATCAGGTACAGGAACCATCAGATACAGGAACCATCAGACACAGGAACCATCAGGTACAGGAACCATCAGACACAGGAACCATCAGGTACAGGAACCATCAGATACAGGAACCATCAGATACAGGAACCATCAGGTACAGGAACCATCAGGTACAGGAACCATCAGACACAGGAACCATCAGACACAGGAACCATCAGACACAGGAACCATCAGGAACCATCAGGTACAGGAACCATCAGATACAGGAACCATCAGATACAGGAACCATCAGGTACAGGAACCATCAGACACAGGAACCATCAGATACAGGAACCATCAGATACAGGAACCATCAGACAGGAACCATCAGACAGGAACCATCAGATACAGGAACCATCAGGTACAGGAACCATCAGATACAGGAACCATCAGACAGGAACCATCAGATACAGGAACCATCAGGAACCATCAGACAGGAACCATCAGGTACAGGAACCATCAGATACAGGAACCATCAGGTACAGGAACCATCAGACACAGGAACCATCAGGTACAGGAACCATCAGATACAGGAACCATCAGATACAGGAACCATCAGGTACAGGAACCATCAGACACAGGAACCATCAGATACAGGAACCATCAGATACAGGAAACATCAGACAGGAACCATCAGACAGGAACCATCAGGTACAGGAACCATCAGGTACAGGAACCATCAGGTACAGGAACCATCAGACAGGAACCATCAGACTGGAACCATCAGATACAGGAACCATCAGATACAGGAACCATCAGACAGGAACCATCAGACAGGAACCATCAGACAGGAACCATCAGACAGGAACCATCAGACACAGGAACCATCAGGTACAGGAACCATCAGGTACAGGAACCATCAGATACAGGAACCATCAGACAGGAACCATCAGATACAGGAACCATCAGATACAGGAACCATCAGATACAGGAACCATCAGACACAGGAACCATCAGGTACAGGAACCATCAGATACAGGAACCATCAGATACAGGAACCATCAGGTACAGGAACCATCAGGTACAGGAACCATCAGACACAGGAACCATCAGGTACAGGAACCATCAGACACAGGAACCATCAGACACAGGAACCATCAGGTACAGGAACCATCAGATACAGGAACCATCAGATACAGGAACCATCAGGTACAGGAACCATCAGACACAGGAACCATCAGATACAGGAACCATCAGATACAGGAACCATCAGACAGGAACCATCAGATACAGGAACCATCAGGTACAGGAACCATCAGATACAGGAACCATCAGACAGGAACCATCAGATACAGGAACCATCAGATACAGGAACCATCAGATACAGGAACCATCAGACACAGGAACCATCAGACAGGAACCATCAGACAGGAACCATCAGACACAGGAACCATCAGGTACAGGAACCATCAGGTACAGGAACCATCAGATACAGGAACCATCAGACAGGAACCATCAGATACAGGAACCATCAGATACAGGAACCATCAGATACAGGAACCATCAGGTACAGGAACCATCAGGTACAGGAACCATCAGACAGGAACCATCAGACAGGAACCATCAGACACAGGAACCATCAGATACAGGAACCATCAGATACAGGAACCATCAGATACAGGAACCATCAGACAGGAACCATCAGACAGGAACCATCAGACAGGAACCATCAGATACAGGAACCATCAGATACAGGAACCATCAGACAGGAACCATCAGACAGGAACCATCAGACACAGGAACCATCAGGTACAGGAACCATCAGGTACAGGAACCATCAGATACAGGAACCATCAGACAGGAACCATCAGATACAGGAACCATCAGATACAGGAACCATCAGATACAGGAACCATCAGACACAGGAACCATCAGATACAGGAACCATCAGATACAGGAACCATCAGGTACAGGAACCATCAGGTACAGGAACCATCAGACAGGAACCATCAGATACAGGAACCATCAGACAGGAACCATCAGACAGGAACCATCAGACTGGAACCATCAGATACAGGAACCATCAGATACAGGAACCATCAGGAACCATCAGACAGGAACCATCAGACACAGGAACCATCAGGTACAGGAACCATCAGGTACAGGAACCATCAGGTACAGGAACCATCAGATACAGGAACCATCAGATACAGGAACCATCAGGTACAGGAACCATCAGGTACAGGAACCATCAGACACAGGAACCATCAGGTACAGGAACCATCAGACACAGGAACCATCAGACACAGGAACCATCAGGTACAGGAACCATCAGATACAGGAACCATCAGATACAGGAACCATCAGGTACAGGAACCATCAGACACAGGAACCATCAGATACAGGAACCATCAGATACAGGAACCATCAGACAGGAACCATCAGACAGGAACCATCAGATACAGGAACCATCAGGTACAGGAACCATCAGATACAGGAACCATCAGACAGGAACCATCAGATACAGGAACCATCAGATACAGGAACCATCAGATACAGGAACCATCAGGTACAGGAACCATCAGGTACAGGAACCATCAGACACAGGAACCATCAGGTACAGGAACCATCAGACACAGGAACCATCAGACACAGGAACCATCAGGTACAGGAACCATCAGATACAGGAACCATCAGATACAGGAACCATCAGGTACAGGAACCATCAGACACAGGAACCATCAGATACAGGAACCATCAGATACAGGAACCATCAGACAGGAACCATCAGACAGGAACCATCAGATACAGGAACCATCAGGTACAGGAACCATCAGATACAGGAACCATCAGACAGGAACCATCAGATACAGGAACCATCAGATACAGGAACCATCAGACAGGAACCATCAGACAGGAACCATCAGACACAGGAACCATCAGGTACAGGAACCATCAGGTACAGGAACCATCAGATACAGGAACCATCAGACAGGAACCATCAGATACAGGAACCATCAGATACAGGAACCATCAGATACAGGAACCATCAGACACAGGAACCATCAGGTACAGGAACCATCAGATACAGGAACCATCAGATACAGGAACCATCAGGTACAGGAACCATCAGGTACAGGAACCATCAGACACAGGAACCATCAGGTACAGGAACCATCAGACACAGGAACCATCAGACACAGGAACCATCAGGTACAGGAACCATCAGATACAGGAACCATCAGATACAGGAACCATCAGGTACAGGAACCATCAGACACAGGAACCATCAGATACAGGAACCATCAGATACAGGAACCATCAGACAGGAACCATCAGACAGGAACCATCAGATACAGGAACCATCAGGTACAGGAACCATCAGATACAGGAACCATCAGACAGGAACCATCAGATACAGGAACCATCAGACAGGAACCATCAGACAGGAACCATCAGGTACAGGAACCATCAGATACAGGAACCATCAGGTACAGGAACCATCAGAAAGGAAACATCAGACAGGTACCATCAGACAGGAACCATCAGGTACAGGAACCATCAGACAGGAACCATCAGATACAGGAACCATCAGACAGGAACCATCAGATACATGAACCATCAGATACAGGAACCATCAGGTACAGGATCCATCAGGTACAGGAACCATCAGACAGGAACCATCAGACAGGAACCATCAGACACAGGAACCATCAGATACAGGAACCATCAGATACAGGAACCATCAGACAGGAACCATCAGACAGGAACCATCAGACAGGAACCATCAGATACAGGAACCATCAGATACAGGAACCATCAGACAGGAACCATCAGACAGGAACCATCAGACACAGGAACCATCAGGTACAGGAACCATCAGGTACAGGAACCATCAGATACAGGAACCATCAGACAGGAACCATCAGATACAGGAACCATCAGATACAGGAACCATCAGATACAGGAACCATCAGACACAGGAACCATCAGATACAGGAACCATCAGATACAGGAACCATCAGGTACAGGAACCATCAGGTACAGGAACCATCAGACAGGAACCATCAGATACAGGAACCATCAGACAGGAACCATCAGACAGGAACCATCAGACTGGAACCATCAGATACAGGAACCATCAGATACAGGAACCATCAGACAGGAACCATCAGACAGGAACCATCAGACACAGGAACCATCAGGTACAGGAACCATCAGGTACAGGAACCATCAGATACAGGAACCATCAGACAGGAACCATCAGATACAGGAACCATCAGATACAGGAACCATCAGATACAGGAACCATCAGACACAGGAACCATCAGGTACAGGAACCATCAGATACAGGAACCATCAGATACAGGAACCATCAGGTACAGGAACCATCAGGTACAGGAACCATCAGACACAGGAACCATCAGGTACAGGAACCATCAGACACAGGAACCATCAGACACAGGAACCATCAGGTACAGGAACCATCAGATACAGGAACCATCAGATACAGGAACCATCAGGTACAGGAACCATCAGACACAGGAACCATCAGATACAGGAACCATCAGATACAGGAACCATCAGACAGGAACCATCAGACAGGAACCATCAGATACAGGAACCATCAGGTACAGGAACCATCAGATACAGGAACCATCAGACAGGAACCATCAGATACAGGAACCATCAGACAGGAACCATCAGACAGGAACCATCAGGTACAGGAACCATCAGATACAGGAACCATCAGGTACAGGAACCATCAGACACAGGAACCATCAGGTACAGGAACCATCAGATACAGGAACCATCAGATACAGGAACCATCAGGTACAGGAACCATCAGACACAGGAACCATCAGATACAGGAACCATCAGATACAGGAACCATCAGACAGGAACCATCAGACAGGAACCATCAGATACAGGAACCATCAGACAGGAACCATCAGATACAGGAACCATCAGACAGGAACCATCAGGTACAGGAACCATCAGACAGGAACCATCAGATACAGGAACCATCAGGTACAGGAACCATCAGACAGGAACCATCAGACAGGTACCATCAGACAGGAACCATAAGGTACAGGAACCATCAGACAGGAACCATCAGATACAGGAACCATCAGACAGGAACCATCAGATACATGAACCATCAGATACAGGAACCATCAGGTACAGGAACCATCAGGTACAGGAACCATCAGGTACAGGAACCATCAGACAGGAACCATCAGACACAGGAACCATCAGATACAGGAACCATCAGATACAGGAACCATCAGATACAGGAACCATCAGACAGGAACCATCAGACAGGAACCATCAGACAGGAACCATCAGATACAGGAACCATCAGATACAGGAACCATCAGACAGGAACCATCAGACAGGAACCATCAGACACAGGAACCATCAGGTACAGGAACCATCAGGTACAGGAACCATCAGATACAGGAACCATCAGACAGGAACCATCAGATACAGGAACCATCAGATACAGGAACCATCAGATACAGGAACCATCAGACACAGGAACCATCAGATACAGGAACCATCAGATACAGGAACCATCAGGTACAGGAACCATCAGGTACAGGAACCATCAGACAGGAACCATCAGATACAGGAACCATCAGACAGGAACCATCAGGTACAGGAACCATCAGACTGGAACCATCAGATACAGGAACCATCAGATACAGGAACCATCAGACAGGAACCATCAGACAGGAACCATCAGACACAGGAACCATCAGGTACAGGAACCATCAGGTACAGGAACCATCAGATACAGGAACCATCAGACAGGAACCATCAGATACAGGAACCATCAGATACAGTAACCATCAGATACAGGAACCATCAGACACAGGAACCATCAGATACAGGAACCATCAGACACAGGAACCATCAGATACAGGAACCATCAGACACAGGAACCATCAGATACAGGAACCATCAGACAGGAACCATCAGACAGGAACCATCAGACAGGAACCATCAGATACAGGAACCATCAGACAGGAACCATCAGATACAGGAACCATCAGACAGGAACCATCAGATACAGGAACCATCAGACAGGAACCATCAGACAGGAACCATCAGACAGGAACCATCAGACAGGAACCATCAGACACAGGAACCATCAGGTACAGGAACCATCAGGTACAGGAACCATCAGACACAGGAACCATCAGATACAGGAACCATCAGACAGGAACCATCAGATACAGGAACCATCAGACAGGAACCATCAGACAGGAACCATCAGACAGGAACCATCAGATACAGGAACCACCAGACAGGAACCATCAGACAGGAACCATCAGACAGGAACCATCAGACACAGGAACCATCAGACAGGAACCATCAGACAGGAACCATCAGACAGGAACCATCAGGTACAGGAACCATCAGACACAGGAACCATCAGATACAGGAACCATCAGACAGGAACCATCTGACAGGAACCATCAGACACAGGAACCATCAGGTACAGGAACCATCAGACACAGGAACCACCAGATACAGGAACCATCAGACAGGAACCATCAGATACAGGAACCATCAGACAGGAACCATCAGACAGGAACCATCAGATACAGGAACCATCAGACAGGAACCATCAGGTACAGGAACCATCAGACAGGAACCATCAGATACAGGAACCATCAGATACAGGAACCATCAGATACAGGAACCATCAGATACAGGAACCATCAGATACAGGAACCATCAGATACAGGAACCATCAGATACAGGAACCATCAGACACAGGAACCATCAGATACAGGAACCATCAGGTACAGGAACCATCAGACAGGAACCATCAGGTACAGGAACCATCAGATACAGGAACCATCAGATACAGGAACCATCAGACACAGGAACCATCAGATACAGGAACCATCAGGTACAGGAACCATCAGGTACAGGAACCATCAGGTACAGGAACCATCAGATACAGGAACCATCAGACAGGAACCATCAGACACAGGAACCATCAGGTACAGGAACCATCAGACACAGGAACCATCAGGTACAGGAACCATCAGACAGGAACCATCAGACACAGGAACCATCAGACACAGGAACCATCAGGTACAGGAACCATCAGATACAGGAACCATCAGACACAGGAACCATCAGGTACAGGAACCATCAGACAGGAACCATCAGATACAGGAACCATCAGACAGGAACCATCAGATACAGGAACCATCAGATACAGGAACCATCAGGTACAGGAACCATCAGACACAGGAACCATCAGGTACAGGAACCATCAGACAGGAACCATCAGATACAGGAACCATCAGATACAGGAACCATCAGGTACAGGAACCATCAGGTACAGGAACCATCAGATACAGGAACCATCAGGTACAGGAACCATCAGACAGGAACCATCAGACACAGGAACCATCAGGTACAGGAACCATCAGATACAGGAACCATCAGGTACAGGAACCATCGGACAGGAACCATCAGGTACAGGAACCATCGGACAGGAACCATCAGACACAGGAACCATCAGACACAGGAACCATCAGACACAGGAACCTTCAGACAGGAACCATCTCCTCTCCCTGGTCCTCCCTCTCCTCTCCCTGGTCCTCCCTCTCCTCTCCCTGGTCCTCCCTCTCCTCTCCCTGGTCCTCCCTCTCCTCTCCCTGGTCCTCCCTCTCATTTCCCTGGTCCTCCCTCTCCTCTCCCTGGTCCTCCCTCTCCTCTCCCTGGTCCTCTCTCTCATTTCCCTGGTCCTCCCTCTCCTCTCCCTGGTCCTCTCTCTCCTCTCCCTGGTCCTCCCTCTCCTCTCCCTGGTCCTCTCTCTCATTTCCCTGGTCCTCTCTCTCCTCTCCCTGGTCCTCCCTCTCCTCTCCCTGGTCCTCCCTTTCCTCTCCCTGGTCCTCCCTCTCCTCTCCCTGGTCCTCTCTCTCCTCTCCCTGGTCCTCTCTCTCCTCTCCTCCACTCCCCTCCCCTCTCCTCCCCTCTGCTCTGCTCTCCTCCCCTCTTCTCTTCTCTCCTCCCCTCCCCTCTTCTCAAACCCCCTCCCCTCCCCTCTTCTCTCCTCCCCTCTTCTCCCCTCTTCTCCCCTCCCCTCTTCTCTCCTCCCCTCCCCTCCTCTCCCCCCTCCTCCCCTCTGCTCTTCTCTCCTCTCCTCTCCTCCAGAGTTAACTGACGTCATAGGGGACGGGAGAGAAGCCAGCAGCTCAGTGCCTCAAAGCAAGGCTACACACACACACACACACACACACACACACACACACACACACACACACACACACACACACACACACACACACACACACACACACACACACACACACACACACACACACACACACACACACACACACACACGGGCCTCAAAGCAAAGCTAAACACATACTTCCAGATGCTACATGCTAACTGCAATCTGTTCCATGACCTATCACTGATAATAGGGAGGACTACAACCGGCTCTATTAGGGAGGACTACAACCGGCTCTATTAGGGAGGACTACAACCGGCTCTATTAGGGAGGACTACAACCGGCTCTACTAGGGAGGACTACAACCGGCTCTATTAGGGAGGACTACAACCGGCTCTATTAGGGAGGACTACAACCGGCTCTATTAGGGAGGACTACAACCTGTTCTATTAGGGAGGACTACAACCGGCTCTATTAGGGAGGACTACAACTGGCTCAATTAGGGAGGACGACAACCAGTTCTATTAGGGAGGACTACAACCGGCTCTATTAGGGAGGACTACAACCGGCTCAATTAGGGAGGACGACAACCAGTTCTATTAGGGAGGATGACAACCAGTTCTATTAGGGAGGACTACAACTGGCTCTATTAGGGAGGACAACAACCAGTTCTATTAGGGAGGACTACAACTGGCTCTATTAGGGAGGACAACAACTGGCTCTATTCGGGAGGACTACAACTGGCTCTATTAGGGAGGACGACAACCAGTTCTATTAGGGAGGACCTATCACTGATATTAGAGATGTGTCAGTACCTATCACTGATATTAGAGATGTGTCAGTACCTATCACTGATATTAGAGACGTGTCAGTACCTATCACTGATATTAGAGACGTCTCAGTACCTATCACTGATATTAGGGACGTGTCAGTACCTATCACTGATATTAGAGACATCTCAGTACCTATCACTGATATTAGAGACGTCTCAGTACCTATCACTGATATTAGAGACGTGTCAGTACCTATCACTGATATTAGAGACGTGTCAGTACCTATCACTGATATTAGGGACGTGTCAGTACCTATCACTGATATTAGAGACGTGTCAGTACCTATCACTGATATTAGAGACGTGTCAGTACCTATCACTGATATTAGAGACGTGTCAGTACCTATCACTGATATTAGAGACGTGTCAGTACCTATCACTGATATTAGAGACGTGTCAGTACCTATCACTGATATTAGAGACGTGTCAGTACCTATCACTGATATTAGAGACGTGTCAGTACCTATCACTGATATTAGGGACGTCTCAGTACCTATCACTGATATTAGAGACGTGTCAGTACCTATCACTGATATTAGAGACGTCTCAGTATCTATCACTGATATTAGAGACGTCTCAGTACCTATCACTGATATTAGAGACGTCTCAGTATCTATCACTGATATTAGGGACGTCTCAGTACCTATCACTGATATTAGAGACGTGTCAGTACCTACCACTGATATTAGAGACGTGTCAGTACCCATCACTGATATTAGAGACGTGTCAGTACCTATCACTGATATTAGGGACGTGTCAGTACCTATCACTGATATTAGAGACATGTCAGTACCTATCACTGATATTAGGGACGTCTCAGTACCTATCACTGATATTAGAGACGTGTCAGTACCTATCACTGATATTAGGGACGTGTCAGTACCTATCACTGATATTAGAGACGTGTCAGTACCTATCACTGATATTAGAGACGTGTCAGTACCTATCACTGATATTAGAGACGTGTCAGTACCTATCACTGATATTAGAGACGTGTCAGTACCTATCACTGATATTAGAGACGTGTCAGTACCTATCACTGATATTAGAGACGTGTCAGTACCTATCACTGATATTAGAGACGTGTCAGTACCTATCACTGATATTAGGGACGTGTCAGTACCTATCACTGATATTAGAGACGTGTCAGTACCTATCACTGATATTAGAGACGTGTCAGTACCTATCACTGATAATAGAGACGTGTCAGTACCTATCACTGATATTAGAGACGTGTCAGTACCTATCACTGATATTAGAGACGTCTCAGTACCTATCACTGATATTAGGGACGTGTCAGTACCTATCACTGATATTAGGGACGTGTCAGTACCTATCACTGATATTAGAGACGTGTCAGTACCTATCACTGATATTAGAGACGTGTCAGTACCTATCACTGATATTAGGGACGTGTCAGTACCTATCATTGATATTAGGGACGTGTCAGTACCTATCATTGATATTAGAGACGTGTCAGTACCTATCACTGATATTAGAGACGTGTCAGTACCTATCACTGATATTAGAGACGTGTCAGTACCTATCACTGATATTAGGGACGTGTCAGTACCTATCACTGATATTAGGGACGTGTCAGTACCTATCACTGATAATAGAGACGTGTCAGTACCTATCACTGATAATAGAGACGTGTCAGTACCTATCACTGATATTAGGGACGTGTCAGTACCTATCACTGATAATAGAGACGTGTCAGTACCTATCACTGATATTAGAGACGTGTCAGTACCTATCACTGATATTAGGGACGTCTCAGTACCTATCACTGATATTAGGGACGTGTCAGTACCTATCACTGATATTAGGGACGTCTCAGTACCTATCACTGATATTAGAGACGTGTCAGTACCTATCACTGATATTAGAGACGTGTCAGTACCTATCACTGATATTAGAGACGTGTCAGTACCTATCACTGATATTAGAGACGTGTCAGTACCTATCACTGATATAAGGGACGTGTCAGTACCTATCACTGATATTAGAGACGTGTCAGTACCTATCACTGATATTAGGGACGTGTCAGTACCTATCACTGATATTAGAGACGTCTCAGTACCTATCACTGATATTAGAGACGTGTCAGTACCTATCACTGATATTAGAGACGTGTCAGTACCTATCACTGATATTAGAGACGTGTCAGTACCTATCACTGATATTAGAGACGTGTCAGTACCTATCACTGATATTAGAGACGTGTCAGTACCTATCACTGATATTAGGGACGTGTCAGTACCTATCACTGATATTAGGGACGTGTCAGTACCTATCACTGATATTAGAGACGTGTCAGTACCTATCACTGATATTAGAGATGTGTCAGTACCTATCACTGATATTAGAGACGTGTCAGTACCTATCACTGATATTAGAGACGTGTCAGTACCTATCACTGATATTAGGGACGTGTCAGTACCTATCACTGATATTAGAGACGTGTCAGTACCTATCACTGATATTAGAGACGTGTCAGTACCTATCACTGATATTAGGGACGTGTCAGTACCTATCACTGATATTAGGGACGTGTCAGTACCTATCACTGATATTAGAGACGTGTCAGTACCTATCACTGATATTAGGGACGTGTCAGTACCTATCACTGATATTAGGGACGTGTCAGTACCTATCACTGATATTAGAGACGTGTCAGTACCTATCACTGATATTAGAGACGTGTCAGTACCTATCACTGATATTAGAGACGTGTCAGTACCTATCACTGATATTAGAGACGTGTCAGTACCTATCACTGATATTAGAGACGTGTCAGTACCTATCACTGATATTAGAGACGTGTCAGTACCTATCACTGATATTAGAGACGTGTCAGTACCTATCACTGATATTAGAGACGTGTCAGTACCTATCACTGATATTAGAGACGTGTCAGTACCTATCACTGATATTAGAGACGTGTCAGTACCTATCACTGATATTAGAGACGTGTCAGTACCTATCACTGATATTAGAGACGTCTCAGTACCTATCACTGATATTAGAGACGTGTCAGTACCTATCACTGATATTAGGACGTGTCAGTACCTATCACTGATATTAGAGACGTGTCAGTACCTATCACTGATATTAGAGACGTGTCAGTACCTATCACTGATATTAGAGACGTGTCAGTACCTATCACTGATATTAGAGACGTGTCAGTACCTATCACTGATATTAGAGACGTGTCAGTACCTATCACTGATATTAGAGACGTGTCAGTACCTATCACTGATATTAGGGAGACGTGTCAGTACCTATCACTGATATTAGAGACGTGTCAGTACCTATCACTGATATTAGGGACGTGTCAGTACCTATCACTGATATTAGAGACGTGTCAGTACCTATCACTGATATTAGAGACGTGTCAGTACCTATCACTGATATTAGGGACGTGTCAGTACCTATCACTGATATTAGAGACGTGTCAGTACCTATCACTGATATTAGAGACGTGTCAGTACCTATCACTGATATTAGGGACGTGTCAGTACCTATCACTGATATTAGAGACGTGTCAGTACCTATCACTGATATTAGGGACGTGTCAGTACCTATCACTGATATTAAAGACGTGTCAGTACCTATCACTGATATTAGGGACGTGTCAGTACCTATCACTGATATTAGAGACGTGTCAGTACCTATCACTGATATTAGAGACGTGTCAGTACCTATCACTGATATTAGGGACGTGTCAGTACCTATCACTGATATTAGAGACGTGTCAGTACCTATCACTGATATTAGAGACGTGTCAGTACCTATCACTGATATTAGGGACGTGTCAGTACCTATCACTGATATTAGAGACGTGTCAGTACCTATCACTGATATTAGAGACGTGTCAGTACCTATCACTGATATTAGAGACGTGTCAGTACCTATCACTGATATTAGAGACGTGTCAGTACCTATCACTGATATTAGAGACGTGTCAGTACCTATCACTGATATTAGAGACGTGTCAGTACCTATCACTGATATTAGAGACGTGTCAGTACCTATCACTGATATTAGGGACGTGTCAGTACCTATCACTGATATTAGGGACGTGTCAGTACCTATCACTGATATTAGAGACGTGTCAGTACCTATCACTGATATTAGGGACGTGTCAGTACCTATCACTGATATTAGAGACGTGTCAGTACCTATCACTGATATTAGGGACATGTCAGTACCTATCACTGATATTAGGGACGTGTCAGTACCTATCACTGATATTAGAGACGTGTCAGTACCTATCACTGATATTAGGGACGTGTCAGTACCTATCACTGATATTAGAGACGTGTCAGTACCTATCACTGATATTAGGGACGTGTCAGTACCTATCACTGATATTAGAGACGTGTCAGTACCTATCACTGATATTAGAGACGTGTCAGTACCTATCACTGATATTAGGGACGTGTCAGTACCTATCACTGATATTAGAGACGTGTCAGTACCTATCACTGATATTAGAGACGTGTCAGTACCTATCACTGATATTAGAGACGTGTCAGTACCTATCACTGATATTAGAGACGTGTCAGTACCTATCACTGATATTAGAGACGTGTCAGTACCTATCACTGATATTAGAGACGTCTCAGTACCTATCACTGATATTAGAGACGTGTCAGTACCTATCACTGATATTAGGGACGTGTCAGTACCTATCACTGATATTAGGGACGTGTCAGTACCTATCACTGATATTAGAGACGTGTCAGTACCTATCACTGATATTAGAGACGTCTCAGTACCTATCACTGATATTAGAGACGTGTCAGTACCTATCACTGATATTAGGACGTGTCAGTACCTATCACTGATATTACAGACGTGTCAGTACCTATCACTGATATTAGAGACGTGTCAGTACCTATCACTGATATTAGAGACGTGTCAGTACCTATCACTGATATTAGAGACGTGTCAGTACCTATCACTGATATTAGAGACGTGTCAGTACCTATCACTGATATTAGAGACGTGTCAGTACCTATCACTGATATTAGAGACGTGTCAGTACCTATCACTGATATTAGAGACGTGTCAGTACCTATCACTGATATTAGAGACGTGTCAGTACCTATCACTGATATTAGAGACGTGTCAGTACCTATCACTGATATTAGAGACGTGTCAGTACCTATCACTGATATTAGAGACGTGTCAGTACCTATCACTGATATTAGAGACGTGTCAGTACCTATCACTGATATTAGAGACGTGTCAGTACCTATCACTGATATTAGGGACGTGTCAGTACCTATCACTGATATTAGAGACGTGTCAGTACCTATCACTGATATTAGAGACGTGTCAGTACCTATCACTGATATTAGAGACGTGTCAGTACCTATCACTGATATTAGAGACGTGTCAGTACCTATCACTGATATTAGGGACGTGTCAGTACCTATCACTGATATTAGAGACGTGTCAGTACCTATCACTGATATTAGAGACGTGTCAGTACCTATCACTGATATTAGAGACGTGTCAGTACCTATCACTGATATTAGGGACGTGTCAGTACCCATCACTGATATTAGGGACGTGTCAGTACCTACCACTGATATTAGGGACGTGTCAGTACCTATCACTGATATTAGAGACGTGTCAGTACCTATCACTGATATTAGAGACGTGTCAGTACCCATCACTGATATTAGAGACGTGTCAGTACCTATCACTGATATTAGAGACGTGTCAGTACCTATCACTGATATTAGAGACGTGTCAGTACCTATCACTGATATTAGAGACGTCTCAGTACCTATCACTGATATTAGAGACGTGTCAGTACCTATCACTGATATTAGGGACGTCTCAGTACCCATCACTGATATTAGGGACGTGTCAGTACCTACCACTGATATTAGGGACGTGTCAGTACCTATCACTGATATTAGAGACGTGTCAGTACCTATCACTGATATTAGAGACGTGTCAGTACCCATCACTGATATTAGAGACGTGTCAGTACCTATCACTGATATTAGAGACGTGTCAGTACCGATCACTGATATTAGAGACGTGTCAGTACCTATCACTGATATTAGAGACGTGTCAGTACCTATCACTGATATTAGAGACGTGTCAGTACCTATCACTGATATTAGGGACGTGTCAGTACCTATCACTGATATAAGGGACGTGTCAGTACCTATCACTGATATTAGAGACGTGTCAGTACCTATCACTGATATTAGGGACGTGTCAGTACCTATCACTGATATTAGAGACGTGTCAGTACCTATCACTGATATTAGAGACGTGTCAGTACCTATCACTGATATTAGAGACGTGTCAGTACCTATCACTGATATTAGAGACGTGTCAGTACCTATCACTGATATTAGAGACATGTCAGTACCTATCACTGATATTAGGGACGTGTCAGTACCTATCACTGATATTAGAGACGTGTCAGTACCTATCACTGATATTAGAGACGTGTCAGTACCTATCACTGATATTAGAGACATGTCAGTACCTATCACTGATATTAGAGATGTGTCAGTACCTATCACTGATATTAGAGACGTGTCAGTACCTATCACTGATATTAGAGATGTGTCAGTACCTATCACTGATATTAGAGACATGTCAGTACCTATCACTGATATTAGAGACGTGTCAGTACCTATCACTGATATTAGAGACATGTCAGTACCTATCACTGATATTAGAGACATGTCAGTACCTATCACTGATATTAGAGATGTGTCAGTACCTATCACTGATATTAGAGACATGTCAGTACCTATCACTGATATTAGAGACGTGTCAGTACCTATCACTGATATTAGAGACATGTCAGTACCTATCACTGATATTAGAGATGTGTCAGTACCTATCACTGATATTAGGGACGTGTCAGTACCTATCACTGATATTAGAGACGTGTCAGTACCTATCACTGATATTAGAGACGTGTCAGTACCTATAACTGATATTAGAGACGTGTCAGTACCTATCACTGATATTAGAGACGTGTCAGTACCTATCACTGATATTAGAGACGTGTCAGTACCTATAACTGATATTAGAGACGTGTCAGTACCTATCACTGATATTAGAGACGTGTCAGTACCTATCACTGATATTAGGGACGTGTCAGTACCTATCACTGATATTAGGGACGTGTCAGTACCTATCACTGATATTAGAGACGTGTCAGTACCTATCACTGATATTAGGGACGTGTCAGTACCTATCACTGATATTAGGGACGTGTCAGTACCTATCACTGATATTAGGGACGTGTCAGTACCTATCACTGATATTAGAGACGTGTCAGTACCTATCACTGATATTAGGGACGTGTCAGTACCTATCACTGATATTAGAGACGTGTCAGTACCTATCACTGATATTAGAGACGTGTCAGTACCTATGACTGATATTAGAGACGTGTCAGTACCTATCACTGATATTAGGGACGTGTCAGTACCTATCACTGATATTAGAGATGTGTCAGTACCTATCACTGATATTAGAGACGTGTCAGTACCTATCACTGATATTAGGGACGTGTCAGTACCTATCACTGATATTAGAGACGTGTCAGTACCTATCACTGATATTAGGGACGTGTCAGTACCTATCACTGATATTAGAGACGTGTCAGTACCTATCACTGATATTAGGGACGTGTCAGTACCTATCACTGATATTAGAGACGTGTCAGTACCTATCACTGATATTAGGGACGTGTCAGTACCTATCACTGATATTAGAGACGTGTCAGTACCTATCACTGATATTAGGGACGTCTCAGTACCTATCACTGATATTAGAGACGTGTCAGTACCTACCACTGATATTAGAGACGTGTCAGTACCTATCACTGATATTAGAGACGTGTCAGTACCTATCACTGATATTAGGGACATGTCAGTACCTATCACTGATATTAGGGACGTGTCAGTACCTATCACTGATATTAGAGACGTGTCAGTACCTATCATTGATATTAGAGACGTCTCAGTACCTATCACTGATATTAGAGATGTGTCAGTACCTATCACTGATATTAGGGACGTGTCAGTACCTATCACTGATAATACAGACGTGTCAGTACCTATCACTGATATTAGAGACGTCTCAGTACCTATCACTGATATTAGAGACGTGTCAGTACCTATCACTGATATTAGAGATGTGTCAGTACCTATCACTGATATTAGAGACGTGTCAGTACCTATCACTGATATTAGAGACGTGTCAGTACCTATCACTGATATTAGAGACGTGTCAGTACCTATCACTGATATTAGAGACGTGTCAGTACCTATCACTGATATTAGAGACGTGTCAGTACCTATCACTGATATTAGAGACGTGTCAGTACCTATCACTGATATTAGAGACGTGTCAGTACCTATCACTGATATTAGAGACGTGTCAGTACCTATCACTGATATTAGAGACGTGTCAGTACCTATCACTGATATTAGAGACGTGTCAGTACCTATCACTGATATTAGAGACGTGTCAGTACCTATCACTGATATTAGGGACGTGTCAGTACCTATCACTGATAATAGAGACGTGTCAGTACCTATCACTGATATTAGAGACGTGTCAGTACCTATCACTGATATTAGAGACGTCTCAGAACCTATCACTGATATTAGAGACGTGTCAGTACCTATCACTGATATTAGGGACGTGTCAGTACCTATCACTGATATTAGAGACGTGTCAGTACCTATCACTGATATTAGAGACGTGTCAGTACCTATCACTGATATTAGAGACGTGTCAGTACCTATCACTGATATTAGGGACGTGTCAGTACCTATCACTGATATTAGAGACGTGTCAGTACCTATCACTGATATTAGGGACGTCTCAGTACCCATCACTGATATTAGGGACGTGTCAGTACCTATCACTGATATTAGAGACGTGTCAGTACCTATCACTGATATTAGAGACGTGTCAGTACCCATCACTGATATTAGAGACGTGTCAGTACCTATCACTGATATTAGGGACGTGTCAGTACCTATCACTGATATTAGAGACGTGTCAGTACCTATCACTGATATTAGAGACGTGTCAGTACCCATCACTGATATTAGAGACGTGTCAGTACCTATCACTGATATTAGAGACGTGTCAGTACCTATCACTGATATTAGAGACGTGTCAGTACCTATCACTGATATTAGGGACGTCTCAGTACCTATCACTGATATTAGAGACGTGTCAGTACCTATCACTGATATTAGAGACGTCTCAGTACCTATCACTGATATTAGAGACGTGTCAGTACCTATCACTGATATTAGGGACGTGTCAGTACCTATCACTGATATAAGGGACGTGTCAGTACCTATCACTGATATTAGAGACGTCTCAGTACCTATCACTGATATTAGGGACGTGTCAGTACCTATCACTGATATTAGAGACGTGTCAGTACCTATAACTGATATTAGAGACGTGTCAGTACCTATCACTGATATTAGAGACGTGTCAGTACCTATCACTGATATTAGAGACGTGTCAGTACCTATCACTGATATTAGAGACATGTCAGTACCTATCACTGATATTAGGGACGTGTCAGTACCTATCACTGATATTAGAGACGTGTCAGTACCTATCACTGATATTAGAGACGTGTCAGTACCTATCACTGATATTAGAGACATGTCAGTACCTATCACTGATATTAGAGATGTGTCAGTACCTATCACTGATATTAGGGACGTGTCAGTACCTATCACTGATATTAGAGACGTGTCAGTACCTATCACTGATATTAGAGACGTGTCAGTACCTATCACTGATATTAGAGACATGTCAGTACCTATCACTGATATTAGAGATGTGTCAGTACCTATCACTGATATTAGGGACGTGTCAGTACCTATCACTGATATTAGAGATGTGTCAGTACCTATCACTGATATTAGAGACATGTCAGTACCTATCACTGATATTAGAGACGTGTCAGTACCTATCACTGATATTAGAGACATGTCAGTACCTATCACTGATATTAGAGACATGTCAGTACCTATCACTGATATTAGAGATGTGTCAGTACCTATCACTGATATTAGAGACATGTCAGTACCTATCACTGATATTAGAGACGTGTCAGTACCTATCACTGATATTAGAGACATGTCAGTACCTATCACTGATATTAGAGATGTGTCAGTACCTATCACTGATATTAGGGACGTGTCAGTACCTATCACTGATATTAGAGACGTGTCAGTACCTATCACTGATATTAGAGACGTGTCAGTACCTATAACTGATATTAGAGACGTGTCAGTACCTATCACTGATATTAGAGACGTGTCAGTACCTATCACTGATATTAGAGACGTGTCAGTACCTATAACTGATATTAGAGACGTGTCAGTACCTATCACTGATATTAGAGACGTGTCAGTACCTATCACTGATATTAGGGACGTGTCAGTACCTATCACTGATATTAGGGACGTGTCAGTACCTATCACTGATATTAGAGACGTGTCAGTACCTATCACTGATATTAGGGACGTGTCAGTACCTATCACTGATATTAGGGACGTGTCAGTACCTATCACTGATATTAGGGACGTGTCAGTACCTATCACTGATATTAGAGACGTGTCAGTACCTATCACTGATATTAGGGACGTGTCAGTACCTATCACTGATATTAGAGACGTGTCAGTACCTATCACTGATATTAGAGACGTGTCAGTACCTATGACTGATATTAGAGACGTGTCAGTACCTATCACTGATATTAGGGACGTGTCAGTACCTATCACTGATATTAGAGACGTGTCAGTACCTATCACTGATATTAGAGACGTGTCAGTACCTATCACTGATATTAGGGACGTGTCAGTACCTATCACTGATATTAGAGACGTGTCAGTACCTATCACTGATATTAGGGACGTGTCAGTACCTATCACTGATATTAGAGACGTGTCAGTACCTATCACTGATATTAGGGACGTGTCAGTACCTATCACTGATATTAGAGACGTGTCAGTACCTATCACTGATATTAGGGACGTGTCAGTACCTATCACTGATATTAGAGACGTGTCAGTACCTATCACTGATATTAGGGACGTCTCAGTACCTATCACTGATATTAGAGACGTGTCAGTACCTACCACTGATATTAGAGACGTGTCAGTACCTATCACTGATATTAGAGACGTGTCAGTACCTATCACTGATATTAGAGACGTGTCAGTACCCATCACTGATATTAGAGAAGTGTCAGTACCTATCACTGATATTAGGGACGTGTCAGTACCTATCACTGATATTAGAGACGTGTCAGTACCTATCACTGATATTAGAGACGTGTCAGTACCTATCACTGATATTAGAGACGTGTCAGTACCCATCACTGATATTAGAGACGTGTCAGTACCTATCACTGATATTAGGGACGTGTCAGTACCTATCACTGATATTAGAGACGTGTCAGTACCTATCACTGATATTAGGGACGTGTCAGTACCTATCACTGATATTAGAGACGTGTCAGTACCTATCACTGATATTAGGGACGTGTCAGTACCCATCACTGATATTAGAGACGTGTCAGTACCTATCACTGATATTAGGGACGTGTCAGTACCCATCACTGATATTAGAGACGTGTCAGTACCTATCACTGATATTAGGGACGTGTCAGTACCTATCACTGATATTAGAGACGTGTCAGTACCTATCACTGATATTAGAGACGTGTCAGTACCTATCACTGATATTAGAGACGTGTCAGTACCCATCACTGATATTAGAGACGTGTCAGTACCCATCACTGATATTAGGGACTGCTACCCCATTACCTATGGAGAGTACTGCTTCTTAACGGGCACTATATAGGACTCAGGCTATGATGTGATAATAGCTGTAGTGATAGTGAGTGTAGTGTACTATATAGGACCTATGATGTGATAATGTAGTGATAGTGAGTGTATTGTACTATATAGGACCTATGATGTGATAATGTAGTGATAGTGAGTGTAGTGTACTATATAGGACCTATGATGTGATAATGTAGTGATAGTGAGTGTAGTGTACTATATAGGACCTATGATGTGATAATGTAGTGATAGTGAGTGTAGTGTACTATATAGGACCTATGATGTGATAATGTAGTGATAGTGAGTGTAGTGTACTATATAGGACCTATGATGTGATAATGTAGTGATAGTGAGTGTAGTGTACTATATAGGACCTATGATGTGATAATGTAGTGATAGTGAGTGTAGTGTACTATATAGGACCTATGATGTGATAATGTAGTGATAGTGAGTGTAGTGCACTATATAGGACCTATGATGTGATAATGTAGTGATAGTGAGTGTAGTGTACTATATAGGACCTATGATGTGATAATGTAGTGATAGTGAGTGTAGTGTACTATATAGGACCTATGATGTGATAATAGCTGTATTGATAGTGAGTGTAGTGTACTATATAGGACCCATGATGTGATAATGTAGTGATAGTGAGTGTAGTGTACTATATAGGACCTATGATGTGATAATGTAGTGATAGTGAGTGTAGTGTACTATATAGGACCTATGATGTGATAATGTAGTGATAGTGAGTGTAGTGTACTATATAGGACCTGATAGTGATGTGATAATGTAGTGATAGTGAGTGTAGTGTACTATATAGGACCTATGATGTGATAATGTAGTGATAGTGAGTGTAGTGTACTATATAGGACCTATGATGTGATAATGTAGTGATAGTGAGTGTAGTGCACTATATAGGACCTATGATGTGATAATGTAGTGATAGTGAGTGTAGTGTACTATATAGGACCTATGATGTGATAATGTAGTGATAGTGAGTGTAGTGTACTATATAGGACCTATGATGTGATAATGTAGTGATAGTGAGTGTAGTGTACTATATAGGACCCATGATGTGATAATGTAGTGATAGTGAGTGTAGTGCACTATATAGGACCTATGATGTGATAATGTAGCGATAGTGAGTGTAGTGTACTACATAGGACCTTTGATGTGATAATGTAGTGATAGTGAGTGTAGTGTACTATATAGGACCTATGATGTGATAATGTAGTGATCGTGAGTGTAGTTTACTATATAGGACCTATGATGTGATAGTGAGTGTATTGTACTATATAGGACCTATGATGTGATAATGTAGTGATAGTGAGTGTAGTGTACTATATAGGACCTATGATGTGATAATGTAGTGATAGTGAGTGTAGTGTACTATATAGGACCTATGATGTGATAATGTAGTGATAGTGAGTGTAGTGTACTATATAGGACCTATGATGTGATAATGTAGTGATAGTGAGTGTAGTGTACTATATAGGACCTATGATGTGATAATGTAGTGATAGTGAGTGTAGTGTACTATATAGGACCTATGATGTGATAATGTAGTGATCGTGAGTGTAGTTTACTATATAGGACCTATGATGTGATAATGTAGTGATCGTGAGTGTAGTGTACTATATAGGACCTATGATGTGATAGTGAGTGTAGTGTACTATATAGGACCTATGATGTGATAATGTAGTGATAGAATGAGTGTAGTGTACTATATAGGACCAACTCTGATGTGATAATGTAGTGATAGTGAGTGTAGTGTACTATATAGGACCCATGATGTGATAATGTAGTGATAGTGAGTGTATTGTACTATATAGACAGACCTATGATGTGATAATGTAGTGATAGTGAGTGTAGTGTACTATATAGACAGACTCTATGATGTGATAATGTAGTGATAGTGAGTGTATTGGAATCTTTCCACTTATCTTTGTTGTTTACTTGACTAGATAACTGCTGGCATGTAAACCAGACAACTCTAAGCCAGAAGAGGTGTGTGTGTGTGTGTGTGTGTGTGTGTGTGTGTGTGTAGAGAGGTGTGAATGAGTGTCTGTGTGTGCTATTAATGATGTGAAGGCTAACGATGCTATTCCTTTAGAGTCCTAGAAGAATGGTAGTTGAGACAGACAACTCTAGTTGACTAGAGAGAGGTAGATAGAATACACACACACTCAGTTAGCGGTACTCTTTCTTTCTCCCACTCTGTATCAATCAAATGAGACAGACCACACACTCCCTCCTCGTCTGCCTAGTAAGGCTTATAGTTGGCATTAGAGGAATAGAGCTCTACCTGAAATATATGCTCAGAAGTGAGGGGAGAGAGAGTAGATAGAATGAGAGAGAGAGAGAGAGAGAGATAGAATGAGAGAGAGTTGAGAGGTAGAGAGAGTAGATAGAATGAGAGAGAATAGTTGAGAGAGAGAGAGATAGAATGAGAGAATAGTGAGAGGTACTAGAGAGAGTAGATAGAATGAGAGAGACAAGTTGAGAGGTACTAGAGAGAGTAGAGAGAGAATAGTAGAGAGAGAGAGAGAGAGTTGAGAGAGAGAGAGAGAGAGATAGAATGAGACAGACAACTCTAGTTGAGGAGAGAGAGAGAGGTAGAGAAGAGAGAGAGAGAGAGAGAGGTAGAGAATGAGACAGACAACTCTAGAGAGAGTACTAGAGAGAGAGAGAGAGAGAACTCTAGTTGAGAGGGAGGTTAGTGATGAGACAGACAGGTTTTGTATAAACAGAGGGTGATAGAATGTGACAGACAACTGTAGTGTGTGTGTGTGTGTGTGTGTGTGTGTGTGTGTGTGTGTGTTTCAGAGAGGTAACGTGTTATGTCCTCTAGTGAGCGGAGAAAGAAGAATTTGGACATTGAAGAGAGTCAGAGATAGAATGAGACAGACAACTCTAGTTGAGCGGTACTAGAGAGAGGTAGATAGAATGAGACAGACAACGGTACTAGTAGATAGAATGAGACAGTACTAGTTGGGCGGTACTAGAGAGGTAGATAGAATGAGACAGACAACTCTAGTTGAGCGGTACTAGAGAGAGGTAGATAGAATGAGACAGACAACTCTAGTTGAGAGGTACTAGAGAGAGGTAGATAGAATGAGACAGACAACTCTAGTTGAGAGGTACTAGAGAGAGGTAGATAGAATGAGACAGACAACTCTAGTTGAGCGGTACTAGAGAGAGGTAGATAGAATGAGACAGACAACTCTAGTTGAGAGGTACTAGAGAGAGGTAGATAGAATGAGACAGACAACTCTAGTTGAGAGGTACTAGAGAGAGGTAGATAGAATGAGACAGACAACTCTAGTTGAGCGGTACTAGAGAGAGGTAGATAGAATGAGACAGACAACTCTAGTTGGGCGGTACTAGAGAGAGGTAGATAGAATGAGACAGACAACTCTAGTTGAGCGGTACTAGAGAGAGGTAGATAGAATGAGACAGACAACTCTAGTTGAGAGGTACTAGAGAGAGGTAGATAGAATGAGACAGACAACTCTAGTTGAGCGGTACTAGAGAGAGGTAGATAGAATGAGACAGACAACTCTAGTTGAGCAGTACTAGAGAGAGGTAGATAGAATGAGACAGACAACTCTAGTTGAGAGGTACTAGAGAGAGGTAGATAGAATGAGACAGACAACTCTAGTTGGGCGGTACTAGAGAGAGGTAGATAGAATGAGACAGACAACTCTAGTTGGGCGGTACTAGAGAGAGGTAGATAGAATGAGACAGACCCCCAGACAACTCAAGTTGGGCGGTACTAGAGAGAGGTAGATAGAATGAGACAGACCCGCAGACAACTCAAGTTGGGCAGTACTAGAGAGAGGTAGATAGAATGAGACAGACCCCCAGACAACTCAAGTTGGGCGGTACTAGAGAGAGGTAGATAGAATGAGACAGACAACTCAAGCGGTACAAGGCTGGGGAAACCTAAGCACCAAAGGGAGTGGTACACTGTAAACACCTTTATAGAGTGGTATACTGAAGGACACCTTTATAGAGTGGTATACTGTAAACACCTTTATAGAGTGGTATACTGAAGGACACCTTTATAGAGTGGTATACTGAAGGACACCTTTATAGAGTGGTATACTGAAGGACACCTTTATAGAGTGGTATACTGAAGGACACCTTTATAGAGTGGTATACTGAAGGACACCTTTATAGAGTGGTATACTGAAGGACACCTTTATAGAGTGGTATACTGTAAACACCTTTATAGAGTGGTATACTGAAGGACACCTTTATAGAGTGGTATACTGTAAACACCTTTATAGAGTGGTATACTGTAGGACACCTTTATAGAGTGGTATACTGTAGGACACCTTTATAGAGTGGTATACTGTAAACACCTTTATAGAGTGGTATACTGTAGGACACCTTTATAGAGTGGTATACTGTAAACACCTTTATAGAGTGGTATACTGTAAACACCTTTATAGAGTGGTATACTGTAGGACACCTTTATAGAGTGGTATACTGTAAACACCTTTATAGAGTGGTATACTGAAGGACACCTTTATAGAGTGGTATACTGTAAACACCTTTATAGAGTGGTATACTGAAGGACACCTTTATAGAGTGGTATACTGTAAACACCTTTATAGAGTGGTATACTGAAGGACACCTTTATAGAGTGGTATACTGTAAACACCTTTATAGAGTGGTATACTGTAAACACCTTTATAGAGTGGTATACTGAAGGACACCTTTATAGAGTGGTATACTGTAAACACCTTTATAGAGTGGTATACTGTAGGACACCTTTATAGAGTGGTATACTGAAGGACACCTTTATAGAGTGGTATACTGTAAACACCTTTATAGAGTGGTATACTTTATAGAGTGGTATACTGTAAACACCTTTATAGAGTGGTATACTGAAGGACACCTTTATAGAGTGGTATACTGAAGGACACCTTTATAGAGTGGTATACTGTAGGACACCTTTATAGAGTGGTATACTGTAGGACACCTTTATAGAGTGGTATACTGAAGGACACCTTTATAGAGTGGTATACTGTAAGGACACCTTTATAGAGTGGTATACTGTAGGACACCTTTATAGAGTGGTATACTGTAGGACACCTTTATAGAGTGGTATACTGTAAACACCTTTATAGAGTGGTATACTGAAGGACACCTTTATAGAGTGGTATACTGTAAACACCTTTATAGAGTGGTATACTGTAGGACACCTTTACAGAGTGGTATACTGAAGGACACCTTTATAGAGTGGTATACTGAAGGACACCTTTATAGAGTAGTATACTGTAAACACCTTTATAGAGTGGTGTACTGTAAACACCTTTATAGAGTGGTATACTGAAGGACACCTTTATAGAGTGGTATACTGAAGGACACCTTTATAGAGTGGTGTACTGAAGGACACCTTTATAGAGTGGTATACTGTAAACACCTTTATAGAGTGGTGTACTGAAGGACACCTTTATAGAGTGGTATACTGAAGGACACCTTTATAGAGTGGTATACTGTAGGACACCTTTATAGAGTGGTATACTGAAGGACACCTTTATAGAGTGGTATACTGAAGGACACCTTTATAGAGTGGCATACTGAAGGACACCTTTATAGAGTGGTATACTGAAGGACACCTTTATAGAGTGGTATACTGTAAACACCTTTATAGAGTGGTATACTGTAAACACCGTTATAGAGTGGTATACTGTAGGACACCTTTATAGAGTAGTATATATTGTAGGACACCTTTATAGAGTGGTATACTGAAGGACACCTTTATAGAGTGGTATACTGTAAACACCTTCATAGAGTGGTATACTGTAAACACCTTTATAGAGTGGTATACTGTAAACACCTTTATAGAGTGGTATACTGAAGGACACCTTTATAGAGTGGTATACTGTAAACACCTTTATAGAGTGGTATACTGAAGGACACCTTTATAGAGTGGTATACTGAAGGACACCTTTATAGAGTGGTATACTGTAAACACCTTCATAGAGTGGTATACTGTAAACACCTTTATAGAGTGGTGTACTGTAAACACCTTTATAGAGTGGTATACTGTAGGACACCTTTATAGAGTGTTATACTGTAGGACATCTTTATAGAGTGGTATACTGCCTCTCCGAGGCACATTTGATTGGACAGAGATGACCTTCTGATGTCCGTCACCAATCGTCCGTTCCAAATGACACCCTCTTCCCCACATGGGTCCTAGTCAAAGGAAGTTCACTATTTAGGGTTTAGGGTGTCGTTGGTGACGCAGTCAAAACTTCCGTCCCTGAAGCCAAGGGATGGAAATCAAGCATCAATTTAGAATAATCTGGTTCCTGGTCATTACCTGGCTGTGTTGACTTCCCCTCTGATGTTATGTTAATGGACAGAGTTAGAGGCTGTGTGTGTGTGTGTGTGTGTGTGTGTGTGTGTGTGTGTGTGTGTGTGTGTGTGTGTGTGTGTGTGTGTGTGTGTGTGTGTGTGTGTGTGTGTGTGTGTGTGTGTGTGTGTGTGTGTGTGTGTGTGTGTGTGTGTGTGTGTGTGTGTGTGTGTGTGTGTGTGTGTGTGTGTGTGTGTGTGTGTGTGATATACAAAGGTAAGGTAAGGAAGCACGAAGTGAGCAGAGTACTATACAGGCTTCTTCAGCTCCTGAGACAGACACTACACCTGTAAACTCCCAGAGGAAGAGAGGGACGGAGCACTACTCTGAGACAGACACTACACCTGTAAACTCCCAGAGGAAGAGAGGGACGGAGCACTACTCTGAGACAGACACTACACCTGTAAACTCCCAGAGGAAGAGAGGGACGGAGCACTACTCTGAGACAGACACTACACCTGTAAACCCCAGAGGAAGAGAGCACTACTCTGGACAGACACTACTAAACTGAGACAGACACTACACCTGTAAACTCCCAGAGGAAGAGAGGGACGGAGCACTACTCTGAGACAGACACTACACCTGTAAACTCCCAGAGGAAGAGAGGGACGGAGCACTACTCTGAGACAGACACTACACCTGTAAACTCCCAGAGGAAGAGAGGGACGGAGCACTACTCTGAGACAGGTAGGACCCCATGGTAACTTTTGATTTTAGTTTTGATTCAACTGGAATTGGAAATAAAAATGGAGCAGCAAAATATTGATAGATATGAGATGTCAAAGTTGGCGTTGACTTTTTAAAGATGCTATAAGCTTCATATTGTTGACTGAAATATTATATTTTGAAGCTAAATAGGAAATGAAAGGTGACATGTGAAGGTAATGTCTTCTTCACCTTTCCCTCTGGTTGGTTAGGTAACATTTGTGATGTATGTCATTTTGAATCACAATGCAAAGGATTCTCTGACATTAATTCTTTCTTACCATTTTTATCTGTCATCACACGAACCCTGGAACTCCCAAAAGATCCCAGAACATCTCTGTCATTCCGTGGGTTCTATTCTAGTTCTATTGTCATTCTAGTTCTATTGTCATTCTAGTTCTATTGTCATTCTAGTTCTATTGTCATTCTAGTTCTATTGTCATTCTAGTTCTATTGTCATTCTAGTTCTATTGGACTGAAGAGAAGATGAACACGTCTGTGGTGAACGACTCCTCTCCCTCCTCTACCCTGGACAACCTAAACAACTACATGGACCAAACCAAATATCTCTTCACCATCGCCTACCTACTCAACCTCATCATGGGCCTCCCCACCAATGTCTACGTCCTGTGGTTGATAGTTACGGGAGCTGTAGGGACGATGGCTTCAGAGTTCTTCTCTCTCAACCTGACCGTGTCTGAGATCATCTACTGTCTATTCAATGTCTTGACTTTGCTGGACTACTATCTGTTGAATGGCTTGTTCCTGCCTGCCAGGGCTTTCTCTATGGGTTTACTTACTGTCAGTCGTCCTCTGTTCCAGTGCTGTATCTGTGTGGAGCGCTACCTGGCGGTGGTTCACCCTGTAACCTTCCTGAAGTACAAACCCCTGAGGTACAGGGTGGGGTGTTGTGGTGTTGTCTGGCTGGTGGTTCTTGGGTTCTGTGTTGCTGCGTTGTTCATGTCTTTCTCAACCACCTTCTATTACTTTTACTTGGCTCAGTATCTGGTTGTGTTTTCCATTGAGTTGTTCTGTTGCCTGGCTGTTCTCAGAGCTCTGAGACGTCCCGGGCCGGGGGAAGGAGAGAGAGAGGGGGAAGGGATGAACAACATGAAGAGAAAGGCTTTCTGGATCATTCTGGTAATTCTAGTGTCTGTGGTCGTGAGTGTTCTTCCTGTCATGGTCGCTGTGTCTTTCCAAGGGTACCTGAACTTCAACGACTTCTACTTTGCTCTCGCCATCTCTTTCTCCCTCATAATCATCTCTGGGTTTGTTCAGCCCCTCCTCTACCTCCACAGAGCTGGGAAACTGGCCTGTATCAGGGGACCCTGAGAATATCTCCCCTAACATTTCTACCTAAAATCTAAATGGTCTACATGTCAATAATGCTGTGTGTCTTTAGTAGTAATGGAATAAAATTCCACAGGAAACATGTATATTTATCGTCCCTGCCATTACAGTTGGAACATTTTGTCACTTTCCCAGAATCCCAAGGTTTTCCAGATATCCCGGTTGGAAGATTCCCATAATCAGAAGGGAATGAGCATGAAATCCTGATCATTTTGGGGAAATTAATTTCCTTTTGAACCCTACCTGAAACAATTGTTTATTTTATTGTATTATTACAGTGGGACATCAGTGCCAGGCCATCTCAGGCATTACCACAAGGACACTGAAACTATCGCTAACATGTTGCATGTAGCTCACATGGTCTTTCATCAGAAAGCACAATGATACAATGCCGACTACTAATATTGAGGAATGTTTTGGCTTTTATAGAAACACAAGATGTGCCGAATCTTTAGGGTTCTCTCTTTTGTAGCCGCTTCCTGTAGTCAAAAGACCAAATCTCCCTCTAGTGGCCTCATGGGTGTAGTGTTATTAATATTTTTCCTAATTTAATAATTATTAATCATAATAGAAGAAAAAAAATGAAGTGTAAATCTGGTGTTTCTATGTCTAACAGTTTGGTTAAATTTCAGTCTTCTGTGATGTATATAAACTGTAATATTGGTGTTTCTATGTCTAACAGTTTGGTTAAATTTCAGTCTTCTGTGATGTATATAAACTGTAATATTGTGATGCAAACTCTAAATGTAATACATTTCATCTCTATATCTGACATGGTACAGGTGTCTTATTTTGTTTAAGCCCAGAACCATGTGTGGATAATTTAGTTTCAAAGTAGATTTGTTTTAAAGACCACCAAGAATCACTCTGTGTTTCTCTGATTTAGCCCACATTTATCTGTATATCTGACATTCTGTTTTGATTCTTTTGACCATATTATACTGTTTCCTGCCTCATCAGGTTTTAATATTATTTCATAATACTTTTGTTATCATCATTACATGTTACCACTGTTAATGGCACTGTGTGAATGAATCTTGTTGGATCATTATTCAGATTGTTAACATAGTTGAAGGGGAAGTAAAGGGTTCAAACCAAACAGCCACATTGTTGTTAAGCTCATGCAACCCGCCATTTTGTAGTAAACATCTGAGGGATGGGGCTGTATAAATGTTATCGCTCTTAAATTCATGGATATAGATGTGGATGCATGGGACTGACCTTCCATACCTTAAGGGAACATTTTGACATTTGCCATATGGTTAGTGAGAACATCCACATTGCAAATGTACGGTCCCTTACTAGATAGACGTCCAAAAACGTTTGTAAAATATGCGGATGGCGTTGGGCCGTGCGGCAGGTGCCAGATCTTCCAGGAAGTCATTAAACGAACTCTCTCGGACATTCGGTTTCCGGTTCATAAAATAATCAAATTTTGGTCATTTTTCCGCTGTCCCGGTAAATCCCGCAAGAGGGCGAATGGAATCATATTGCAAATGTACAAAACATCACGAATCATGACGTGGCCTTATCTCCTTAATGGAAAATATTTTGAAACCGAAACTTGGTGAGCATAGGTTTTGCATAATGAGCAGTTGGCCCCGAACAAGATGGCGTCTAGGCATCAAACGGTTTTTGAGTTATGGCCATTTTTCTGGGATTAAAGGTCAAAAATGAAAATAGAGCAATAATTTTTCCAAAGTAAAGGAACACACGGTGTCAATAAAAAAAGAACCAGCCATTTATCTATAACTTTAAGAGAAATCGTACAATGTCAAATTGGTGATGTTCAAAAATAGTTTTACAGATCCAGTTGCAGCGTATTCATACAAATCTTTTTAAAGTAGCTTCGGAGCTGTGAGAGATTTCTGAAATTTTCTGAAATAACACACACTCACTAAACCCTCCGTAAATAAGTCAGTTCTTAACGTAAAGACTTAAAACTCAAAATGCTATAATTGTCTAGGACATGTGTTCACTTTCAGCTTCCTGTGCCAACCGAAAGTGCCTTAAATGGTGTCATAGTGGCTGTTTCAAATAGTTAAAAAGGTCAGATATTTTCAAAACTTCATATGTGTTATTAGGCAACCCCCATGAACTGTAAATCAGTCATTTCTCCCATAAAATTTCAAAGAAAAACTTAATCACACACACACACAGCTAGGACAGAGGGACACATTGAGGTATGTAGAGACAGACAGTGCCTGCAATAGTTACCTTTGTTCGAGCTAAAAAAGAACCATCAGACCTAGAGTTCTGAAACTTTAGAAACCTGTTCTAGACCTTAGGTCGATGGTGCGGGGTGAGTTACTTGGCTCTAGAAGGTTCTCGGACCGAGAAACAGCCTTGTATATTTGCAATAGCTTCAATTAATTTTTGCCTCACGAAAATGCCGACATTTAGAAATGTCCCAGAGTCGCAAGACTAGGTGCATTTCAACCTCCTCGACCCATATAGACGGACCCCAACATTTCTGTCCGATAGCTCATTCAAGGACCCCGTAGCAAGGCATGGAAAAAAGTGGATTTTCAGCACCAATTAGGGTCTTGCTCAGGCACCAAATGACCTATCGAGCCGAAACTTGGGATTCGGGGTCGCCTCACATAGGCCTACACATAATGTCAGAACTGGACGCGCAGCTAGAACGCAACTACGTGTTTTACGTTTTTATTATGGTTTGAACAGAAGGCGTTGTGAATTTTGGGCCAGCTCTGAAGTATGTGATAGTTGGCTTCTAAACGAGTTGGAAAAAGTGGGTGTGGTGTCAGTTTGTATCAGTTTGGTGTCAGAATGATATCTAATTGACTGATGGATGGTGACTTGCTGGTGACTTTTGTCCATTTGCAATATGTTTAAACAGTGATAAAACATCACCAAATGGACATGATGAAATCAACACAATGAGCAATGGAGAGGAACCATTATCACTGCCCAGGCATCCTGTGTTCATCAGGCCAGTTAATTTGGCATTTCTGTAGAATTTTGGAGCATGACAAATTTGTGATGGTAAATGCCCATTGAAACATATTGCAAATGCACGTGCATTTGCAATATGATTCAACAGTGAAAAAAACATCACCAAATGGACATGATGAAATCAACACAACGAGCAATGGAGAGGAACCACTATCACTGCCCGGCCATCCTGTGTTCATCAGGCCAGTTAATTTGGTATTTCAGCATCCCGGAGTCGCCTCTTCACTGTTGAAGTTGAGACAGGTGTTTTGCCTGTGGTAGCGCCTTTGGCAGCCATTACAGCTTTGAATCATTTTTTTATAAGATTCTACCGACTTTACACAACTCTTAGGTCAACATCTATCCATTGTTTTAGCTATGCATGGGTTCAGAAACGGAGATGAATTAGTTTTGATGGCTTTCTTTCACTGAACTCATTCTCCATTGGCTACATTGTAATGTTGTGCTGATTTCTAATTAAAGATAAACAGCATTTAAAGGGATTGCTTTAGAAAAACAAATTGAAGAAAAACTCCCTGATCATATTGCTAGACTAAATGATGCGTAAAAACTGTCCAATGAGGGCAAGTGTTGAGGGGGTGGGGTTTAGATTTACTTTGCGTTGTCCAGCACGGTTTCAAACCAAACACAACTACAGATCTGTCAACCAATTGAAAAATGATGAACAGCGTTTATCACGCCTCTTCCCCTGTTACACCCAATCACATTCCACTCCACAGACTAACCTAATGTGACCTTGCTACAGAACATGTGTTGTGTTTGGTTTGGATCTGGACTTTGCCTCCTACGTTTGCATATCTGGTTCTGGCTGAATACATTTCTCCATTAAGTAACACACACCTGTGCAAAGGAAGGGCCGAGCTTTAGACGCACCATCAAACCAGACAGAATTATGGTTACCAACACAGCCAACTCAATGCTATCCAATGAGATAATGGGTTGGGGGAGGACCTAGATTTGCGTTGCGTTGTTCGTCGGAAAAGCTGGGGAGGAAACACACACCTGTGTGAAGGCTGGGTCAGAGGCAGAGCTTTAGACCCACTGAAGAGACCAGAGTTGTCTAAGGAACACAACAGGTAGTCTACACTGACCACTGAAGAGACCAGAGTTGTCTAAGGAACACAACAGGTAGTCTACACTGAACACTGAAGAGACCAGGTTTGTCTGAGGAACGTGACAGGTAGTCTACACTGAACACTGAAGAGACCAGGTTTGTCTGAGGAACGTGACAGGTAGTCTACACTGAACACTGAAGAGACCAGGTTTGTCTGAGGAACGTGACAGGTAGTGTACTTTTAAGAGACAATATTTTTATTCATATTGTATTTGGACAAATTCACTTATTTCAAAATCGAAATGTTTTGTCTCGTACATTCACAGACCCCAACGACTGAGAAGAGATGAACACCTCTGTAGACAGCAACTCTACTCTCCTCTCCTCCTTCTCTGAACACCTTCTGGTAAAAAGTTATAATAACATCCAATAATAAACCATTGATAAGGGATTGAAATGTGTGAATAATGATTAATAAGTAAACTGTTTGTAAATGTCTTACAAATGTCTTACTAACTGAATGTTATTATAAAGTGTTACCACCTTCCTTTCCAGTCTGTCCAGTATGTTCTGTACACTGCTGCCGTCTCCATCAACCTCATCCTGGGTCTCCCCATCTTCCTTTCCAGTCTGTCCAGTATGTTCTGTACACTGCTGCCATCTCCATCAACCTCATCCTGGGTCTCCCCATCTTCCTTTCCAGTCTGTCCAGTATGTTCTGTACACTGCTGCCATCTCCATCAACCTCATCCTGGGTCTCCCCATCTTCCTTTCCAGTCTGTCCAGTATGTTCTGTAAACTGCTGCCTTCTCCATCAACCTCATCCTGGGTCTCCCCATCTTCCTTTCCAGTCTGTCCAGTTATGTTCTGTACACTGCTGCCATCTCCATCAACCTCATCCTGGGTCTCCCCATCTTCCTTTCCAGTCTGTCCAGTATGTTCTGTAAACTGCTGCCTTCTCTATCAACCTCATCCTGGGTCTCCCCATCTTCCTTTCCAGTCTGTCCAGTATGTTCTGTACACTGCTGCCATCTCTATCAACCTCATCCTGGGTCTCCCCATCTTCCTTTCCAGTCTGTCCAGTATGTTCTGTACACTGCTACCATCTCTATCAACCTCATCCTGGGTCTCCCCATCTTCCTTTCCAGTCTGTCCATTATGTTCTGTACACTGCTGCCATCTCCATCAACCTCATCCTGGGTCTCCCCATCTTCCTTTCCAGTCTGTCCAGTATGTTCTGTAAACTGCTGCCTTCTCCATCAACCTCATCCTGGGTCTCCCCATCTTCCTTTCCAGTCTGTCCAGTATGTTCTGTACACTGCTGCCATCTCCATCAACCTTATCCTGGGTCTCCCCATCTTCCTTTCCAGTCTGTCCAGTATGTTCTGTAAACTGCTGCCTTCTCTATCAACCTCATCCTGGGTCTCCCCACCAACATCTCACGTCTCCCCATCTTCCTTTTCTGTATGCTGATGGTGATCTTCCTTTCCAGTCGTCCAGTATGTTCTGCTGCCTTCTCTATCAACCTCAGGGACGTTCTGTTGCTGATGGCTTCAGACTTCTTCTCTCTCAACCTGGCTGTGTCTGAGATCCTCTCCATCCTGTCCAGTCTGATGTTTTTAATTCATTATCACATCCAAGAGAATGGCGCTTTATTGAGCGCTGGGACATTCTTTGCCGGTTTCAACCTCTTTGGTTGTCCTCTGTTCCAGTGCTGTATCTGTGTGGAGCGCTACCTGGCGGTGGTCCACCCTGTAACCTTCCTGAAGTACAAACCCCTGAGATACAGGGTGGGGTGTTGTGGTGTTGTCTGGATGATGGTGCTTGGGTTCTGCTTTGTAAATATGCTTAGTAAATACCAATCTGCATGGTGGAAGATCTTTACTTTGATTGTAAATCTACTTACTCTTTCTGTGATGTTGTTCTGTTGCCTGGCTGTTCTCTGGGCTCTGAAACGTCCCGGTCCGGGGGAAGGAGAGAGAGAGGGGGAAGGGATGAACAACATGAAGCTGAGGGCCTTCAGGATCATTTCAATCATCATGGTGTCTATGATTGTCATGTACCTCCCACTGGTTCTTATCCTAGTTAGTTATCATTTTATAGAACCAGTGGAGTTTTTGCAGGGATGGTCCATTTGTTACTCTATCACTGTTGTCAGTGGGTTTGTTCAGCCTCTCCTCTTCCTCCACAGGTCTGGAAAACTACCCTGTGTCAGTGGACTCTGAGGTCACACTGGGCACTGACATCAGTTAAATTCGTAATTTTGATTTACAAATCGAATTGGCACCAAAGTTGTGTGAAAAAGACAAACATTCGCGAAACTCCTTTATGTTGACTTCCAATCAGTTTCCCACCTTGATTTAACATCGTCATGTTGATTATATGTGTTGAAGTTACAGGGAAACAACATTTATTCTACCATTCTGAGCCCAGTGGCTTGGCTCTGGTAAGATATATATTTTCCTCATTACTAAGCCCAACCAATCCAATCTGTGCAAACCAGGAACCAATGAGAATAGAACCAATGAGATTCTAATGATTCTATAGAATAGGTCAGGAATAATAGTTGAACCAATGAGATTCTAATGATTCTATAGAATAGGTGAGGAATAGTAGTTGAACCAATGAGATTCTAATGATTCTATAGAATAGGTCAGGAATAGTAGTTGAACCAATGAGATTCTAATGATTCTATAGAATAGGTCAGGAATAGTAGTTGAACCAATGAGATTCTAATGATTATATAGAATAGGTCAGGAATAGTAGTTGAACCAATGAGATTCTAATGATTCTACAGAATAGGTCAGGAATAGTAGTTGAACCAATGAGATTCTAATGATTCTATAGAATAGGTCAGGAATAGTAGTTGAACCAATGAGATTCTAATGATTATATAGAATAGGTCAGGAATAGTAGTTGAACCAATGAGATTCTAATGATTCTATAGAATAGGTCAGGAATAGTAGTTGAACCAATGAGATTCTAATGATTCTATAGAATAGGTCAGGAATAGTAGTTGAACCAATGAGATTCTAATGATTCTATAGAATAGGTCAGGAATAGTAGTTGAACCAATGAGATTCTAATGATTATATAGAATAGGTCAGGAATAGTAGTTGAACCAATGAGATTCTAATGATTCTATAGAATAGGTCAGGAATAGTTGAACCAATAGATTCTTGATTCTATAGAAATCAGGAATAAACCAAGGCTAATTTCTGGAATAGTTTGAACCAATGAGATTCTAATGATTCTATAGAAACAGGAATAGTAGTTGAACCAATGAATTCTAATGATTATATAGAATTTTTGTTTGGGATTTTAAAAGCAAGAGATGATTTTGCAAAGAAATAGAAACAATTCCTTTAAAAAATTTTTATCTACAATTGTTACATTTGAAGTGAAATGAATTGTAACATACATTTGAATATGTTGCCATCTCTAGCCTGTCTGAAACTGGAGAAATGAAACCATCTTTTTTGAATAATCTACCACTGTTAAATGTTATGTTAGAAATACAGTAAATTCATTGTAATATTATTTTCTGACTGTTTTTCCTGAATGTTTTCTCCAGCTGTGACACTTCAGAAATAGTAGTTAAACAATATAATCTATATGTTATTTGTTCAATTTAATTATGCTAAACTAGTTGTAATATACATTTTTAACAATTATTCTGACTGTTTTTCTATCTCCTAGACGTTGTAACATTTGAGAAATAATATTGTTAATGACAAGTTAAATTAAGTTAAAAATAAATAGAAATATTAATGACTGTTTTGTTTCTTTCTCTTTTCAATCTCTTTTCATTGTATACAATACTGTAAATGATTCTGTGAATGTCAGGAACTAGTAGTTGAAACTAATGATTCTATAGAATAGGTCAGGACTGACCTTAGTTGAACCAATGAGACTGTAATGATTCTGGTAGTTTATGTGATGTCATACTGACCTTAGTAGAACACAATGATTCTAGTATGATTCTAGTTTATTGTGATGTCAGTTGACCAATGAGAATTCTAATGACTGTAATATGAATGGTAGTTTACAATGTGATTCTACTGACCTTAGTAGAACACAATGACTGTAGTATGTGGTAGTTTATTGTGATGTCATACTGACCTTAGTAGAACACAACAGGACTGTAATATGTGGTAGTTTATTGTGATGCTTCATACTGTTTAGTAGAACACAATGACTGTAATATGTTTTGTTTATTTGATGTGCTAGATGTTTTTGCAAAGTAGAACACAATGACTGTTTATGTGGTAGTTTTTTGATGTCATACTGACATTAGTAGAACACAATGACTGTAATATGTGGTAGTTTATTGTGATGTCATACTGACCTAGTAGAACACAATGGATGTAATATGTGGTAGTTTTTTGATGTCATACTGTTAAATGTTAGTAGAACACAATGACTGTAATATTTGGTAGTTTATTGTGATTTCCTCTACTGACCTTAGTAGAACACACTGACTGTAATATGTGGTAGTTTATTGTGATTCATATTGAATTAGTAGAACACAATGACTGTAATATACATTTTTAAGTTTATTGTGATGTTTTACTGACCTTAGTAGAACACAATGTTGTAATATTTGAGTAGTTTATTGTGATGTCATACTGACCTTAAGTAAAAATAACTGTAAAATATGACTGTTTAGTTTACTGTGATCTTTTACAATCTCTTTTAGTAGAACACAATGACTGTAGTATGTGGTAGTTTATTGTGATGTCATACTGACCTTAGTAGAACACAATGACTGTAGTATGTGGTAGTTTATTGTGATGTCATACTGACCTTAGTAGAACACAATGACTGTAATATGTGGTAGTTTACTGTGATGTTACTGACCTTAGTAGAACACAATGACTGTAATATGTGGTAGTTTATTGTGATGTCATACTGACCTTAGTAGAACACAATGACTGTAATATGTGGTAGTTTATTGTGATGTCATACTGACCTTAGTAGAACACAATGACTGTAATATGTGGTAGTTTATTGTGATGTCATACTGACCTTAGTAGAACACAATGACTGTAATATGTGGTAGTTTATTGTGATTTCATACTGACCTTAGTAGAACACAATGACTGTAATATGTGGTAGTTTATTGTGATTTCATACTGACCTTAGTAGAACACAATGACTGCAATATGTGGTAGTTTATTGTGATTTCATACTGACCTTAGTAGAACACAATGACTGTAATATGTGGTAGTTTATTGTGATGTCATACTGACCTTAGTAGAACACAACGACTGTAATATGTGGTAGTTTATTGTGATGTCATACTGACCTTAGTAGAACACAATGACTGTAATATGTGGTAGTTTATTGTGATTTCATACTGACCTTAGTAGAACACAATGACTGTAATATGTGGTAGTTTATTGTGATGTCATACTGACCTTAGTAGAACACAATGACTGTAATATGTGGTAGTTTATTGTGATGTCTTACTGACCTTAGTAGAACACAATGACTGTAATATGTGGTAGTTTATTGTGATGTCATACTGACCTTAGTAGAACACAATGACTGTAATATGTGGTAGTTTATTGTGATGTCATACTGACCTTAGTAGAACACAACGACTGTAATATGTGGTAGTTTATTGTGATTTCATACTGACCTTAGTAGAACACAATGACTGTAATATGTGGTAGTTTATTGTGATGTCATAATGACCTTAGTAGAACACACTGACTGTATGTCGCTCCCGACAGATCGCCCCGACATCTGGCCATCTGACATAACAAAGGGGGAGAGTTTGATGAAAATGTTTTAAATAAATGTTCAAATCTAAGTCATGTGACCTGATTAACGTAAACAAAGGCCTCTAGTCATGAGGCATTAAAAGTCATATTCTTCAAGAATCAATGGCTGAATACATGCCTTAATAACATTCATTCAAAAGTCATAAAATGGACGTACCAATCCCAGACTGAACCTTTAAGTGAACTTTACTGATTATTGTTCCTGTTAGAAACGTAAACCTGAATCAGTTAAAGATGGTTGTTTATATTTGATGGTTCCCTTGTTGTTCTTCATACTTTAATAAATGGTCCAATCACATCTGAACTGTGGAAACTCTTGATGATCGTTCTCTGACTTTTGTAAATAAAATGTTGTCTAGTTAAATGTATCACTACCACCTTGTCCTTGATGGACAGAGTGCTGCTCCTGGTGCTGTTACAGACAGGAAGTAGCTCTTACTACTATCTGTAGTGATGAACTCTGCTTCCTGAATATTAAACTATGTCCAGGCTGAACACCTGTGTGTCCATCATTCTGTAAACAAATGCAGCTCCTCATTGGAGTAAGATGAAGTTGCCCCTAGATGATGATCTTGGATCAGTTTTGCCTTGTCCACATCAATGGTTGAGGTTAGGATTGGTGGAGGGACCAGCTGATCCTAGATCTGTACCTAGGGGAAACTTCAACCTCATTACACAGATCATTGACATGCAAAAGTAGAGGAATGACTGTGCAGTGTGCACATAACCCCATTCCCTTTGTCCTCAGTTGACCTATTAGAAATGAACCTCTGCTGTATAGGCCTGTAGATGAAGGAAGGAGTCAGACAGGCTTCTATACTGTATAGGCCTGTATATGAAGGAAGGAGTCAGAGACAGTCTTCTATTCTATATAGGCCTGTATATGAAGGAAGGAGTCAGACAGGCTTCTATAGAGGCCTGTATATGAAGGAAGGAGTCAGAGACAGGCTTCTATACTGTATAGGCCTGTATATGAAGGAAGGAGTCAGAGACAGTCTTCTATTCTATAGAGGCCTGTATATGAAGGAAGGAGTCAGAGACAGGCTTCTATTCTATAGAGGCCTGTATATGAAGGAAGGAGTCAGAGACAGGCTTCTATACTGTAGAGGCCTGTATATGAAGGAAGGAGTCAGAGACAGGCTTCTATACTGTAGAGGCCTGTATATGAAGGAAGAAGTCAGAGACAGTCTTCTATTCTATAGAGGCCTGTATATGAAGGAAGGAGTCAGAGACAGGCTTCTATACTGTAGAGGCCTGTATATGAAGGAAGGAGTCAGACAGGCTTCTATACTGTAGAGGCCTGTATATGAAGGAAGGAGTCAGACAGGCTTCTATACTGTACAGGCCTGTATATGAAGGAAGGAGTCAGACAGGCTTCTATACTGTAGAGGCCTGTATATGAAGGAAGGAGTCAGACAGGCTTCTATACTGTACAGGCCTGTATATGAAGGAAGGAGTCAGACAGGCTTCTATACTGTAGAGGCCTGTATATGAAGGAAGGAGTCAGACAGGCTTCTATACTGTAGAGGCCTGTATATGAAGGAAGGAGTCAGACAGGCTTCTATACTGTAGAGGCCTGTATATGAAGGAAGGAGTCAGACAGGCTTCTATACTGTACAGGCCTGTATATGAAGGAAGGAGTCAGACAGGCTTCTATACTGTAGAGGCCTGTATATGAAGGAAGGAGTCAGACAGGCTTCTATACTGTAGAGGCCTGTATATGAAGGAAGGAGTCAGACAGGCTTCTATACTGTACAGGCCTGTATATGAAGGAAGGAGTCAGACAGGCTTCTATACTGTAGAGGCCTGTATATGAAGGAAGGAGTCAGACAGGCTTCTATACTGTAGAGGCCTGTATATGAAGGAAGGAGTCAGACAGGCTTCTATACTGTAGAGGCCTGTATATGAAGGAAGGAGTCAGACAGGTTTCTATACTGTAGAGGCCTGTATATGAAGGAAGGAGTCAGAGACAGGCTTCTATACTGTAGAGGCCTGTATATGAAGGAAGGAGTCAGAGACAGGCTTCTATACTGTAGAGGCCTGTATATGAAGGAAGGAGTCAGACAGGTTTCTATACTGTACAGGCCTGTATATGAAGGAAGGAGTCAGACAGGTTTCTATACTGTACAGGCCTGTATATGAAGGAAGGAGTCAGACAGGCTTCTATACTGTACAGGCCTGTATATGAAGGAAGGAGTCAGAGACAGGCTTCTATACTGTAGAGGCCTGTATATGAAGGAAGGAGTCAGACAGGCTTCTATACTGTACAGGCCTGTATATGAAGGAAGGAGTCAGACAGGCTTCTATACTGTACAGGCCTGTATATGAAGGAAGGAGTCAGACAGGCTTCTATACTGTACAGGCCTGTATATGAAGGAAGGAGTCAGACAGGCTTCTATACTGTAGAGGCCTGTATATGAAGGAAGGAGTCAGACAGGCTTCTATACTGTAGAGGCCTGTATATGAAGGAAGGAGTCAGACAGGCTTCTATACTGTAGAGGCCTGTATATGAAGGAAGGAGTCAGACAGGCTTCTATACTGTAGAGGCCTGTATATGAAGGAAGGAGTCAGACAGGCTTCTATACTGTACAGGCCTGTATATGAAGGAAGGAGTCAGACAGGCTTCTATACTGTAGAGGCCTGTATATGAAGGAAGGAGTCAGACAGGCTTCTATACTGTAGAGGCCTGTATATGAAGGAAGGAGTCAGACAGGCTTCTATACTGTAGAGGCCTGTATATGAAGGAAGGAGTCAGACAGGCTTCTATACTGTAGAGGCCTGTATATGAAGGAAGGAGTCAGACAGGCTTCTATACTGTAGAGGCCTGTATATGAAGGAAGGAGTCAGACAGGCTTCTATACTGTAGAGGCCTGTATATGAAGGAAGGAGTCAGACAGGCTTCTATACTGTACAGGCCTGTATATGAAGGAAGGAGTCAGACAGGCTTCTATACTGTAGAGGCCTGTATATGAAGGAAGAAGGAGTCAGACAGGCTTCTATACTGTAGAGGCCTGTATATGAAGGAAGGAGTCAGACAGGCTTCTATACTGTAGAGGCCTGTATATGAAGGAAGGAGTCAGACAGGCTTCTATACTGTACAGGCCTGTATATGAAGGAAGGAGTCAGACAGGCTTCTATACTGTAGAGGCCTGTATATGAAGGAAGGAGTCAGACAGGCTTCTATACTGTAGAGGCCTGTATATGAAGGAAGGAGTCAGACAGGCTTCTATACTGTAGAGGCCTGTATATGAAGGAAGGAGTCAGACAGGCTTCTATACTGTAGAGGCCTGTATATGAAGGAAGGAGTCAGACAGGCTTCTATACTGTAGAGGCCTGTATATGAAGGAAGGAGTCAGGCAGGGTTTATATACTGTAGAGGCCTGTATATGAAGGAAGGAGTCAGACAGGCTTCTATACTGTAGAGGCCTGTATATGAAGGAAGGAGTCAGACAGGCTTCTATACTGTAGAGGCCTGTATATGAAGGAAGGAGTCAGACAGGCTTCTATACTGTAGAGGCCTGTATATGAAGGAAGGAGTCAGACAGGCTTCTATACTGTACAGGCCTGTATATGAAGGAAGAGTCAGAGCTTCAGACAGGCTTCTATACTGTAGAGGCCTGTATATGAAGGAAGGAGTCAGACAGGCTTCTATACTGTAGAGGCCTGTATATGAAGGAAGGAGTCAGACAGGCTTCTATACTGTAGAGGCCTGTATATGAAGGAAGGAGTCAGACAGGCTTCTATACTGTTCAGGCTGGAATAAAAATAGATAAATAAAACACCACTGGGTCAGTGTGAATAAACTGAGCAGCTGTTCAATTAAAAGCCCACTGCTGGTTTTACTCTGAAAGGAGGCAGTGTTTGTCCGTCTTTCGGATGGGATGTTTAACAGATGTCCTGATTCTCTGTGGTCACTAAAGATCCCTTGGCACAAGAGTCGTGGTGTTAACCCCGGTGTCCTGGCTAAATCCCCAATATGGCCCTCAAACCATCACTCCGGTGCCCTGGCCAAATTCCCAATATGGCCCTCAAACCATCACCCCGGTGTCCTGGCTAAATCCCCAATATGGCCCTCAAACCATCACCCCGGTGTCCTGGCTAAATCCCCAATATGGCCCTCAAACCATCACCCCGGTGTCCTGGCTAAATCCCCAATATGGCCCTCAAACCATCACCCCGGTGTTCTGGCTAAATCCCCAATATGGCCCTCAAACCATCACCCCGGTGTCCTGGCTAAATCCCCAATATGGCCCTCAAACCATCACCCCGGTGTCCTGGCTAAATCCCCAATATGGCCTTCAACCCATCACCCCGGTGTCCTGGCTAAATCCTCAATATGGCCCTCAAACAATCACCCCGGTGTCCTGGCTAAATCCCAAAAATGGCCCTCAAACCATCACCCCGGTGTCCTGGCTAAATCCCCAATATGGCCCTCAACCCATCACCCCGGTGTCCTGGCTAAATCCCCAATATGGCCCTCAAACCATCACCCCGGTGTCCTTGCTAAATCCACAATATGGCCCTCAAACAATCACCCCGGTGCCCTGGCTAAATCCCCAATATGGCCCTCAAACCATCACCCCGGTGCCCTGGCTAAATTCCCAATATGGCCCTCAAACCATCACCCCGGTGCCCTGGCTAAATTCCCAATATGGCCCTCAAACCATCACCCCGGTGTCCTGGCTAAATCCCCAATAAGGTCCTCAAACCATCACCCCGGTGTCCTGGCTAAATCCCCAATATGGTCCTCAAACCATCACCCCGGTGTCCCCAGCTTCCAATTGGCTTATTTATCCCCCCTCCTCTCCTCTGTAGCTCCTCACCAGGTTGTTGCTGTAAATGAGAACGTGTTCTCAGTCAACTCATCTGATTGTATAAGTTAAATGAGTTAAATAAAAAATAAATAAACAGAAGGCGTAAAAGGACATACGTTTCCTGAGTCTGATTCGGCCCCTTGGATCACACTGGTCCAATAGATTTGTCCATGAGGAAGAGGAAATGATGCGTAAAAACTACCCACTCAATGCCATCCAATGAGAACAAGTTATGGGGGAGTACTTAGACTTGTGATGTATATGGCGAGGAGTTTTCAATTGATGAACAGCGTTAATCCCACAGCTTCCCCCATTACCCCAAGTCCCACCCACACTGAAAGCGCGAACCACTGCTTTTAATCAGGGCAAGGTGTCTGGTAACATGACCGAATACAAACAGTGCAGCTATTCCCTCTGCAAGGCTTTTAAACAAGCTAAGCGTCAGTACAGAGACAAAGTAGAATCTCAATTCAACGGCTCAGACACAAGAGGCATGTGGCAGGGTCTACAGTCAATCACGGACTACAAGAAACCCAGCCCAGTCACGGACCAGGATGTCTTGCTCCCAGGCAGACTAAATAACTTTTTTGCCCGCTTTGAGGACAATACAGTGCCACTGACACGGCCTGCAACGAAAACATGAGGTCTTCCTTCACTGCAGCCGAGGTGAGTAAGACATTTAAACGTGTTAACCCTCGCAAGGCTGCAGGCCCAGACGGCATCCCCAGCCGCGCCCTCAGAGCATGCGCAGACCAGCTGGCCGGTGTGTTTACGGACATATTCAATCAATCCCTATACCAGTCTGCTGTTCCCACATGCTTCAAGAGGGCCACCATTGTTCCTGTTCCCAAGAAAGCTAAGGTAACTGAGCTAAACGACTACCGCCCCGTAGCACTCACTTCCGTCATCATGAAGTGCTTTGAGAGACTAGTCAAGGACCATATCACCTCCACCCTACCTGACACCCTAGACCCACTCCAATTTGCTTACCGCCCAAATAGGTCCACAGACGATGCAATCTCAACCACACTGCACACTGCCCTAACCCACCTGGACAAGAGGAATACCTATGTGAGAATGCTGTTCATCGGCTACAGCTCGGCATTCAACACCATAGTACCCTCAAAGCTCGTCATCAAACTCGAGACCCTGGGTCTCGACCCCGCCCTGTGCAACTGGGTACTGGACTTCCTGGACGGGCCGCCCCCAGGTGGTGAGGGCCCTCAACAACATCTCCTCCCCGTGATCCTCAACACGGGGCCCCACAAGGGTGCGTTCTGAGCCCTCTCCTGTACTCCCTGTTCACCCACGACTGCGTGGCCACGCACGCTCCAACTCAATCATCAAGTTTGCGGACACACAACAGTGGTAGGCTTGATTACCAACAATGACGAGACGGCCTACAGGGAGGAGGTGAGGGCCCTCGGAGTGTGGTGTCAGGAAAATAACCTCACACTCAATGTCAACAAAACTAAGGAGATGATTGTGGACTTCAGGAAACAGCAGAGGGAACACCCCTATCCACATCGATGGAACAGTAGTGGAGAGGGTAGCAAGTTTAAGTTCCTCATACACATCACAGACAAACTGAATTGGTCCACTCACACTGACAGCCCGTGAAGAAGGCGCAGCAGCGCCTCTTCAACCTCAGGAGGCTGAAGAAATCGGCTTGTCACCAAAAGCACTCACAAACTTCTACAGATGCACAATCGAGAGCATCCTGGCGGGCTGTATCACCGCAACGGCAACTGCTCCGCCCTCAACCCAAGGCTCTCCAGAGGGTAGTGAGGTCTACAATGCATCACCGGGGGCAAACTACCTGCCCTCCAGGACACCTACACCACCCGATGTTACAGGAAGGCCATAAAGATCATCAAGGACATCAACCACCCGAGCCACTGCCTGTTCACCCCGCTATCATCCAGAAGGCGAGGTCAGTACAGGTGCATCAAAGCTGGGACCGAGAGACTGAAAAACAGCTTCTATCTCAAGGCCATCAGACTGTTAAACAGCCACCACTAACATTAAGTGGCTGCTGCCAACACACTGTCATTGACACTGACTCAACTCCAGCCACTTTAATAATGGGAATTGATGGGAAATGATGTAAATATATCACTAGCCACTTTAAAAATGCTACCTTATATAATGTTACTTACCCTACATTATTCATCTCATATGCATACCTTTATACTGTACTCTATATCATCGACTGCATCCTTATGTAATACATGTATCACTAGCCACTTTAACTATGCCACTTTGTTTACTTTGTCTACATACTCATCTCATATGTATATACTGTACTCGATACCATCTACTGTATGCTGCCCTGTACCATCACTCATTCATATATCCTTATGTACATATTCTTTATCCCCTTATTGTTAGTTAGATTACTTGTTGGTTATCACTGCATTGTCGGAACTAGAAGCACAAGCATTTCGCTGCACTCGCATTAACATCTGCTAACCATGTGTATGTGACAAATACAATTTGATTTGATTTGATTTGACTCCACAGACTAACCTAATGTTACCTTGCTACAGAACATGTGTTGTGTTTGGTTTGGATCTGGACTTTGCCTCCTACGTTTTGCATATCTGGTTCTGGCTGAATACATTTCTCCATTAAGTAACACACACCTGTGCAAAGGAAGGGCCGAGCTTTAGGGGAGATTCAAACCAGACAAAATGATGGTTGACAACACAGCCAACTCAATGCTATCCAATGAGATCGTGCGTTGGGGGAGGACCTAGATTTGCATTGTGTTGTCCTTCAGAAAAGGTGGGGAGGAAACACACACCTGTGTGAAGGCTGGGTCAGAGGCAGAGCTTTAGACCCACTGAAGAGACCAGGGTTGTCTGAGGAACACAACAGGTAGTCTACACTGAACACTGAACCACCTCTGGCCTGCTCGCCTCCCTACCACTGAGGAAGTACAGTTCCCGCTCAGCCCAGTCAAAACTGTTCGCTGCTCTGGCTCCCCAATGGTGGAACACACTCCCTCACGACGCCAGGACAGCGGAGTCAATCACCACCTTCCGGAGACACCTGAAACCCCACCTCTTTAAGGAATACCTAGGATAGGATAAAGTAATCCTTCTCACCCCCCTTAAAAGATTTAGATGCACTATTGTAAAGTGGCTGTTCCACTGGATGTCATAAGGTGAATGCACCAATTTGTAAGTCGCTCTGGATAAGAGCGTCTGCTAAATGACTTAAATGTAAATGTAAATGTAAGAGACCAGGGTTGTCTGAGGAACAGGACAGGTAGTCTACACTGACCACTGAAGAGACCAGGGTTGTCTGAGGAACAGGACAGGTAATCTACACTGAACACTGAAGAGACCAGGATTGTCTGAGGAACAGGACAGGCAGTCTACACTGACCACTGAAGAGACCAGGGTTGTCTGAGGAACAGGACAGGTAGTCTACACTGACCACTGAAGAGACCAGGGTTGTCTGAGGAACACAACAGGTAGTCTACACTGACCACTGAAGAGACCAGGGTTGTCTGAGGAACAGGACAGGTAGTCTACACTGACCACTGAAGAGACCAGGGTTGTCTGAGGAACAGGACAGGAAGTCTACACTGACCACTGAAGAGACCAGGGTTGTCTGAGGAACACAAACACCTAAGAGACCAGGGTTGTCTGAGGAACAGGACAGGAAGTCTACACTGACCACTGAAGAGACCAGGGTTGTCTGAGGAAAACAAACACCTAAGAGACCAGGGTTGTCTGAGGAACAGAACAGGTAGTCTACACTGACCACTGAAGAGACCAGGGTTGTCTGAGGAACACAACAGGTAGTCTACACTGAACACTGAAGAGACCAGGGTTGTCTGAGGAACAGAACAGGTAGTCTACACTGAACACTGAAGAGACCAGGGTTGTCTGAGGAACACAACAGGTAGTCTACACTGACCACTGAAGAGACCAGGGTTGTCTGAGGAACACAACAGGTAGTCTACACTGACCACTGAAGAGACCAGGGTTGTCTGAGGAACACAACAGGTAGTCTACACTGACCACTGAAGAGACCAGGGTTGTCTGAGGAACACAACAGGTAGTCTACACTGAACACTGAAGAGACCAGGGTTGTCTGAGGAACACAACAGGTAGTCTACACTGACCACTGAAGAGACCAGGGTTGTCTGAGGAACACAACAGGTAGTCTACACTGACCACTGAAGAGACCAGGGTTGTCTGAGGAACAGAACAGGTAGTCTACACTGACCACTGAAGAGACCAGGGTTGTCTGAGGAACACAACAGGTAGTCTACACTGTCCACTGAAGAGACCAGGGTTGTCTGAGGAACACAACAGGTAGTCTACACTGACCACTGAAGAGACCAGGGTTGTCTGAGGAACACAACAGGTAGTCTACACTGACCACTGAAGAGACCAGGGTTGTCTGAGGAACACAACAGGTAGTCTACACTGACCACTGAAGAGACCAGGGTTGTCTGAGGAACACAACAGGTAGTCTACACTGAACACTGAAGAGACCAGGGTTGTCTGAGGAACACAACAGGTAGTCTACACTGAAGAGACAATATTTTTTTCATATTGTATTTGGACAAATTTACTTATACCAATTAAAGGAGTCAAAATAGAAATGTTTTGTTTCGTGCATTCACAGACCGCGAACACTGAGAAAACATGAACACCTCTGGAGAGAGCAACTCTACTCTCATCTCCTCCTTCTCTCAACACCTTCAGGTAAAACGTTATAATAAAATCAAATAATAACATCCCATAATAAACTATTGATAAGGAATTGAAATGCGTGAATAATGATTAATAAGCAAACTGTTTGTCTTATAAATGTCTTACTAACTGAATGTTATTATAAAGTGATACAATCTTCGTTTCCAGTCTGTCCAGTATGTTCTGTACACTGCTGCCGACTCCATCAACCTCCAGTCTGTCCAGTATGTTCTGTACACTGCTGCCTTCTCCATCAACCTCATCCTGGGTCTCCCCATCTTCCTTTCCAGTCTGTCCAGTATGTTCTGTACACTGCTGCCTTCTCTATCAACCTCATCCTGGGTCTCCCCATCTTCCTTTCCAGTCTGTCCAGTATGTTCTGTACACACTGATCTCCATCACTCAAGAGACCAGTCTGGTTGTCTGAGGAACAACCTCATCCTGGGTCTCCCCACAGGTAGTTCTGTACACTGCTGAATCAAGACAATGGGTCTCCCCATCTTCCTTTCCAGTCTGTATTTGTACACTGCTGCCATCTCCATCAACCTCACCTGGGTCTCCCCATCTTCCTTTCCAGTCTGTCCAGTATGTTCTGAACAGGACACTGCTGCCTTCTCTATCAACCTCAAATCTTCCTTTCCAGTCTGTCCAGTATGTTCTGTACACTGCTGCCATCTCCATCAACCTCATCCTGGGTCTCCCCATCTTCCTTTCCAGTCTGTCCAGTATGTTTGTACACTGCTGCCATCTCCATCAACCTCATCCTGGGTCTCCCCATCTTCCTTTCCAGTCTGTCCAGTATGTTCTGTACACTGCTGCCATCTCCATCAACCTCATCCTGGGTCTCCCCATCTTCCTTTCCAGTCTGTCCAGTATGTTCTGAACACACTCTGGTCCATCTCCATCAACCTCATCCTGGGTCTCCCCATCTTCCTTGCAGTATGTTCTGTACAATCTCCATCAACCTCATCCTGGGTCTCCCATCTTCCTTTCAGTCTGTCCAGTATGTTCTGTACACTGCTGCCATCTCCATCAACCTCATCCTGGGTCTCCCCATCTTCCTTTCCAGTCTGTCCAGTATGTTCTGTACACTGCTGCCATCTCTATCAACCTCATCCTGGGTCTCCCCATCTTCCTTTCCAGTCTGTCCAGTATGTTCTGTACACTGCTGCCATCTCCATCAACCTCATCCTGGGTCTCCCCATCTTCCTTTCCAGTCTGTCCAGTATGTTCTGTACACTGCTGCCATCTCCATCAACCTCATCCTGGGTCTCCCCATCTTCCTTTCCAGTCTGTCCAGTATGTTCTGTACACTGCTGCCATCTCCATCAACCTCATCCTGGGTCTCCCCATCTTCCTTTCCAGTCTGTCCAGTATGTTCTTACACTGCTGCCATCTCTAACCTCATCCTGGGTCTCCCCATCTTCCTTTTCGTCCAGTATGTTCTGTACACTGCTGCCATCTCTATCAACCTCATCCTGGGTCTCCCCATCTTCCTTTCCAGTCTGTCAGTATGTTCTGTACACTGCTGCCATCTCCATCAACCTCATCCTGGGTCTCCCATCTTCCTTTCCAGTCTGTCCAGTATGTTCTGTACACTGTGCCATCTCTATCAACCTCATCCTGGGTCTCCCCATCTTCCTTTCCAGTCTGTCCAGTATGTTCTGTACACTGCTGCCGACTCCATCAACCTCATCCTGGGTCTCCCCACCAATGTCTACATCCTGTGGCTGATAGTGACCGGAGCTGGAGGGACGATGGCTTCAGACTTCTTCTCTCTCAACCTGGCTGTGTCTGAGATCCTCTACAGCCTGTCCAATTTGATGTTTATTATTCATCATCTCCTCCAAGAGAATGACACTTTATGGAGCGTTGGGACATTCTTTGCCGGTTTCAACCTCTTTGGTCGTCCTCTGTTCCAGTGCTGTATCTGTGTGGAGCGCTACCTGGCGGTGGTCCACCCTGTAACCTTCCTGAAGTACAAACCCCTGAGATACAGGGTGGGGTGTTGTGGTGTTGTCTGGATGATGGTGCTTGGGTTCTGCTTTGTAAATCTGCTTAGTAAATACCAATCTGCATGGTGGAAGATCTTTACTTTGATTGTAAATCTACTTACTCTTTCTGTGATGTTGTTCTGCTGCCTGGCTGTTCTCTGGGCTCTGAAACGTCCCGGTCCGGGGGAAGGAGAGAGAGAGGGGGAAGGGATGAACAACATGAAGCTGAGGGCCTTCAGGATCATTTCAATCATCATGGTGTCTATGATTGTCATGTACCTCCCACTGGTTCTTATCCTCGTCAGTTATCATTTTATAGAACCAGTGGAGTTTTTGCAGGGATGGTCCATTTGTTACTCTATCACTGTTGTCAGTGGGTTTGTTCAGCCTCTCCTCTTCCTCCACAGGTCTGGAAAACTACCCTGTGTCAGGGGACTCTGAGGTCACACTGGGCACTGACATCAATCAGTTCAACTTCTAATTTTGATTTACAATTTGACTAATTGCTTTTGGACTAAAAGTTGGGTGACAAAATACCAACATTCCCGAAATTCGTTAACTTTGATGTCTTCCAATCAGTTTCCCACCTTGATTTAACATCGTCATGTTGATTATATGTGTTGAAGTTACAGGGAAACAACACTGATTCTACCATTCTGAGCCCAGTGGCTTGGCTCTGGCAAGATATATTTATTTTCCTCATTACTAAGCCCAACCAATCCAATCTGTACAAACCAGGAACCAATGAGAATAGAATAGGTCAGGAATAGTAGTTGAACCAATGAGATTCTAATGATTCTATAGAATAGGTCAGGAATAGTAGTTGAACCAATGAGATTCTAATGATTCTATAGAATAGGTCAGGAATAGTAGTTGAACCAATGAGATTCTAATGATTCTATAGAATAGGTCAGGAATAGTAGTTGTTTGTGAAAAAAGGTTTTCTGGGTTTCCAATAACAACAAAACCAACACCGACACTTTTTTTTGTTTGGGATTTTAAAAGTAAGAGATGTTTTTGCAAAGAAATAGAAACAATTCCTTTAAAAACATTTTTATCTACAATTGTTACATTTGAAGTTAAATGAATTGTAACATACATTTGACTATGTTGCCGTCTCCTAGCCTGTCTGAAACTGGAGAAATAGAAACCATCTTTTTTGAATAATCTACCACTGTTAAATGTTATGTTAGAAATACAGTAAATTCATTGTAATATTATTTTCTGACTGTTTTTCCTGAATGTTTTCCTCTCCAGCTGTGACACTTCAGAAATAGAACCAAGAAGTTAAACAATATAATCTATAGTTGTTATTTGTTCAATTTAATTATGCTAAACTAGTTGTAATATACATTTTTAACAATTATTCTGACTGTTTTTCCATCTCCTTGACATTGTAACATTTGAGAAATAATACTGTTAATGACATGTTAAATTAAGTTAAATAAATAGTAATATTAATGACTGTTTTGTTTCTTTCTCTTTTCATTGTATACAATACTGTAGTATGTGGTAGTTTACTGTGATGTGTTACTGACCTTAGTAGAACACAATGACTGTAATATGTGGTAGTTTATTGTGATGTCATACTGACCTTAGTAGAACACAATGACTGTAATATGTGGTAGTTTATTGTGATGTCATACTGACCTTAGTAGAACACAATGACTGTAATATGTGGTAGTTTATTGTGATGTCATACTGACCTTAGTAGAACACAATGACTGTAATATGTGGTAGTTTATTGTGATGTCATACTGACCTTAGTAGAACACAATGACTGTAATATGTGGTAGTTTATTGTGATGTCATACTGACCTTAGTAGAACACAATGACTGTAATATGTGGTAGTTTATTGTGATGTCATACTGACCTTAGTAGAACACAATGACTGTAATATGTGGTAGTTTATTGTGATGTCATACTGACCTTAGTAGAACACAATGACTGTAATATGTGGTAGTTTATTGTGATGTCTTACTGACCTTAGTAGAACACAATGACTGTAATATGTGGTAGTTTACTGTGATGTCATACTGACCTTAGTAGAACACAATGACTGTAATATGTGGTAGTTTATTGTGATGTCTTACTGACCTTAGTAGAACACAACGACTGTAGTATGTGGTAGTTTATTGTGATGTCATACTGACCTTAGTAGAACACAATGACTGTAATATGTGGTAGTTTATTGTGATGTCATACTGACCTTAGTAGAACACAATGACTGTAATATGTGGTAGTTTATTGTGATGTCATACTGACCTTAGTAGAACACAATGACTGTAATATGTGGTAGTTTATTGTGATGTCATACTGACCTTAGTAGAACACAATGACTGTAATATGTGGTAGTTTATTGTGATGTCATACTGACCTTAGTAGAACACAATGACTGTAATATGTGGTAGTTTATTGTGATGTCATACTGACCTTAGTAGAACACAATGACTGTAATATGTGGTAGTTTATTGTGATGTCATACTGACCTTAGTAGAACACAATGACTGTAATATGTGGTAGTTTATTGTGATGTCATACTGACCTTAGTAGAACACAATGACTGTAATATGTGGTAGTTTATTGTGATGTCTTACTGACCTTAGTAGAACACAATGACTGTAATATGTGGTAGTTTATTGTGATGTCTTACTGACCTTAGTAGAACACAATGACTGTAATATGTGGTAGTTTATTGTGATGTCTTACTGACCTTAGTAGAACACAATGACTGTAATATGTGGTAGTTTATTGTGATGTCTTACTGACCTTAGTAGAACACAATGACTGTAATATGTGGTAGTTTATTGTGATGTCTTACTGACCTTAGTAGAACACAATGACTGTAATATGTGGTAGTTTATTGTGATGTCATACTGACCTTAGTAGAACACAATGACTGTAATATGTGGTAGTTTATTGTGATGTCTTACTGACCTTAGTAGAACACAACGACTGTAACAAATGTGGTAGTTTATTGTGATGTCTTACTGACCTTAGTAGAACACAACGACTGTAATATGTGGTAGTTTATTGTGATGTCTTACTGACCTTAGTAGAACACAATGACTGTAATATGTGGTAGTTTATTGTGATGTCATACTGACCTTAGTAGAACACAATGACTGTAATATGTGGTAGTTTATTGTGATGTCTTACTGACCTTAGTAGAACACAACGACTGTAATATGTGGTAGTTTATTGTGATGTCTTACTGACATTAGTAGAACACAATGACTGTAATATGTGGTAGTTTATTGTGATGTCTTACTGACCTTAGTAGAACACAATGACTGTAATATGTGGTAGTTTATTGTGATGTCTTACTGAAAGTAGAGCACAACGACTGTAATATGTGGTAGTCTATTGTGATGTCTTACTGACCTTAGTAGAACACAACGACTGTAATATGTGGTAGTTTATTGTGATGTCTTACTGACCTTAGTAGAACACAATGACTGTAATATGTGGTAGTTTACTGTGATGTCATACTGACCTTAGTAGAACACAATGACTGTAGTATGTGGTAGTTTATTGTGATGTCATACTGACCTTAGTAGAACACAATGACTGTAATATGTGGTAGTTTATTGTGATGTCTTACTGACCTTAGTAGAACACAATGACTGTAGTATGTGGTAGTTTATTGTGATGTCATACTGACCTTAGTAGAACACAATGACTGTAATATGTGGTAGTTTATTGTGATGTCATACTGACCTTAGTAGAACACAATGACTGTAATATGTGGTAGTTTATTGTGATGTCATACTGACCTTAGTAGAACACAATGACTGTAGTATGTGGTAGTTTATTGTGATGTCTTACTGACCTTAGTAGAACACAATGACTGTAGTATGTGGTAGTTTATTGTGATGTCATACTGACCTTAGTAGAACACAATGACTGTAATATGTGGTAGTTTATTGTGATGTCATACTGACCTTAGTAGAACACAATGACTGTAATATGTGGTAGTTTATTGTGATGTCATACTGACCTTAGTAGAACACAATGACTGTAATATGTGGTAGTTTATTGTGATGTCATACTGACCTTAGTAGAACACAACGACTGTAATATGCAGTAGTTTTGTAACGGTATTCCTGTGGTGAAGTAGAGGCAGACCAAAACGCAGCGTGGTTATAATGATTCATGTTTAATAAAACAGATAAACACGAACACTACAAAACAATAAACGTGGAAAACCAAAAACAGCCCTATCTGGTGCAAAACACAGAGACAGGAACAATCACCCACAAACACACAGTGAAACCCAGGCTACCTAAGTATGATTCTCAATGAGAGACAACTAATGACACCTGCTTCTGATTGAGAACCATACTAGGCCGAAACATAGAAATACCCCAAAACATAGAAAAACAAACATAGACTGCCCACCCAACTCACGCCCTGACCATACTAAAATAAATACAAAACAAAGGAAATAAAGGTCAGAAGGTGACAAGTTTACTGTGATGTCATACTGCCCTTAGTAGAACACAATGACTGTAATATGTGGTAGTTTATTGTGATGTCATACTGACCTTAGTAGAACACAATGACTGTAATATGTGGTAGTTTATTGTGATGTCATACTGACCTTAGTAGAACACAATGACTGTAATATGTGGTAGTTTATTGTGATGTCATACTGACCTTAGTAGAACACAATGACTGTAATATGTGGTAGTTTATTGTGATGTCATACTGACCTTAGTAGAACACAATGACTGTAATATGTGGTAGTTTATTGTGATGTCATAATGACCTTAGTAGAACACACTGACTGTATGTCGCTCCCGACAGATCGCCCCGACATCTGGCCATCTGACATAACAAAGGGGGAGAGTTTGATGAAAATGTTTTAAATAAATGTTCAAATCTAAGTCATGTGACCTGATTAACGTAAACAAAGGCCTCTAGTCATGAGGAATTAAAAGTCATATTCTTCAAGAATCAATGGCTGAACACCTGTGTGTCCATCATTCTGTAAACAAATGCAGCTCCTCATTGGAGTAAGATGAAGTTGCCCCTAGATGATGATCTTGGATCAGTTTTGCCTTGTCCACATCAATGGTTGAGGTTAGGATTAGTGGAGGGACCAGCTGATCCTAGATCTGTACATAGGGGAAACTTCACCCTCTTTACACAGATCATTGACATGCAAAAGTAGAGGAATGACTGTGCAGTGTGCACATAACCCCATTCCCTTTGTCCTCAGTTGACCTATTAGAAATGAACCTCTGCTGTATAGGCCTGTAGATGAAGGAAAGAGTCAGACAGGCTTCTATACTGTAGAGGCCTGTAGATGAAGGAAAGAGTCAGAGGCAGGCTTCTATACTGTAGAGGCCTGTAGATGAAGGAAGGAGTCAGACAGGCTTCTATACTGTAGAGGCCTGTATATGAAGGAAGGAGTCAGACAGGCTTCTATACTGTAGAGGCCTGTATATGAAGGAAGGAGTCAGACAGGCTTCTATACTGTAGAGGCCTGTATATGAAGGAAGGAGTCAGACAGGCTTCTATACTGTAGAGGCCTGTATATGAAGGAAGGAGTCAGACAGGCTTCTATACTGTAGAGGCCTGTAGATGAAGGAAGGAGTCAGACAGGCTTCTATACTGTAGAGGCCTGTAGATGAAGGAAGGAGTCAGACAGGCTTCTATACTGTAGAGGCCTGTATATGAAGGAAGGAGTCAGACAGGCTTCTATACTGTAGAGGCCTGTATATGAAGGAAGGAGTCAGACAGGCTTCTATACTGTAGAGGCCTGTATATGAAGGAAGGAGTCAGACAGGCTTCTATACTGTTCAGGCTGGAATAAAAATAGATAAATAAAACACCACTGGGTCAGTGTGAATAAACTGAGCAGCTGTTCAATTAAAAGCCCACTGCTGGTTTTACTCTGGAAGGAGGCAGTGTTTGTCCGTCTTTCGGATGGGATGTTTAACAGATATCCTGACTCTCTGTGGTAACTAAAGATCCCTTGGCACAAGAGTAGTGGTGTTAACCCCGGTGCCCTGGCTAAATTCCCAATATGGCCCTCAAACCATCACCCCGGTGCCCTGGCTAAATTCCCAATATGGCCCTCAAACCATCACCCCGGTGTTCTGGCTAAATCCCCAATATGGCCCTCAAACCATCACCCCGGTGCCCTGGCTAAATTCCCAATATGGCCCTCAAACCATCACCCCGGTGCCCTGGCTAAATTCCCAATATGGCCCTCAAACCATCACCCCGGTGTCCTGGCTAAATCCCCAATATGGCCCTCAAACCATCACCCCGGTGCCCTGGCTAAATCCCCAATATGGCCCTCAAACCATCACCCCGGTGCCCTGGCTAAATCCCCAATATGGCCCTCAAACCATCACCCGGTGTCCTGGCTAAATCCCCAATATGGCCCTCAAACCATCACCCCGGTGCCCTGGCTAAATCCCCAATATGGCCCTCAAACCATCACCCCGGTGTCCTGGCTAAATCCCCAATATGGCCCTCAAACCATCACCCCGGTGCCCTGGCTAAATCCCCAATATGGCCCTCAAACCATCACCCCGGTGTCCTGGCTAAATCCCCAATATGGCCCTCAAACCATCACCCCGGTGTCCTGGCTAAATCCCCAATATGGCCCTCAAACCATCACCCCGGTGCCCTGGCTAAATCCCCAATATGGCCCTCAAACCATCACCCCGGTGTCCTGGCTAAATCCCCAATATGGCCCTCAAACCATCACCCCGGTGCCCTGGCTAAATCCCCAATATGGCCCTCAAACCATCACCCCGGTGTCCTGGCTAAATCCCCAATATGGCCCTCAAACCATCACCCCGGTGTCCTGGCTAAATCCCCAATATGGCCCTCAAACCATCACCCCGGTGCCCTGGCTAAATCCCCAATATGGCCCTCAAACCATCACCCCGGTGTCCTGGCTAAATCCCCAATATGGCCCTCAAACCATCACCCCGGTGTCCCCAGCTTCCAATTGGCTTATTTATCCCCCCTCCTCTCCTCTGTAGCTCCTCACCAGGTTGTTGCTGTAAATGAGAACGTGTTCTCAGTCAACTCATCTGATTGTATAAGTTAAATGAGTTAAATAAATAATAAATAAACAGAAGGTGTAAAAGGACATACGTTTCCTGAGTCTGATTCGGCCCCTTGGATCACACTGGTCCAATAGATTTGTCCACGAGGAAGAGGAAATGATGCGTAAAACTACCCACTCAATGCCATCCAATGAGAACAAGTTATGGGGGAGTACTTAGACTTGTGATGTATATGGCGAGGAGTTTTCCATTTTTGACACTCTGAAAGTTACAGAATTGAACATAATGAACAGCGTTAATCCCACAGCTTCCCCCATTACCCCAAGCCCCACCCACTCCACAGACTAACCTAATGTGACCTTGCTACAGAACATGTGTTGTGTTTGGTTTGGATCTGGCCTTTGCCTCCTACGTTTTGCATATCTGGTTCTGGCTGAATACATTTCTCCATTAAGTAACACACACCTGTGCAAAGGAAGGGCCGAGCTTTAGGGGAGATTCAAACCAGACAAAATGATGGTTGACAACACAGCCAACTTGGTGCCATCCAATGAGATAATGGGTTGGGGGAGGACCTAGATGTGTGTTGAGTTGTCCATCAGAAAAGGGAGGGAGGAAACAAACACCTGTGTGAAGGCTGGGTCAGAGCCAATGCTTTAGACCCACTGAAGAGACCAGGGTTGTCTGAGGAACACAACAGGTAATCTTCACTGACCACTGAAGAGACCAGAGTTGTCTGAGGAACACAACAGGCAGTCTTCACTGACCACTGAAGAGACCAGGGTTGTCTGAGGAACAAGACAATTAGTTTACACTGAATACTGAAGAGACCAGGGTTGTCTGAGGAACCAGACAGGTAGTCGACACTGACCACTGAAGAGACCAGGGTTGTCTGAGGAACACAACAGGTAGTCTTCACTGACCACTGAAGAGACCAGAGTTGTCTGAGGAACACAACAGGTAGTCTTCACTGACCACTGAAGAGACCAGGGTTGTCTGAGGAACACAACAGGTAGTCTTCACTGACCACTGAAGAGACCAGGGTTGTCTGAGGAACAAGACAGGTAGTCTACAATGAAGAGACCATTTTAATACATTTTTGACCATCACGAAAATGACGACATTTAGAAAAATCCCAGAGTCACAAGACTAGGTGCATTGAAACTGCCTTGACCCGTAGAGACGGAGCCCAACGTTTCAATACAACGCGTCAATACAGGGCTAATATTGAATCACACTACACTGGCTCCGACGCTCGTCGGATGTGGCAGGTCTCGCAAACAATTACAGACTACAAAGGGAAGCACAGTCGCGAGCTGCCCAGTGACACGAGCCTATCAGACTGGCTACAGTGCCTTGCGAAAGTATTCGGCCCCCTTGAACTTTGTGACCTTTTGCCACATTTCAGGCTTCAAACATAAAGATATAAAACTGTATTTTTTTGTGAAGAATCAACAACAAGTGTGACACAATCATGAAGTGGAATGACATTTATTGGACATTTTCAAACTTTTTTAACAAATCAAAAACTAAAAAATTGGACGTTGATTCTTCACAAAAAAATACAGTTTTATATCTTTATGTTTGAAGCCTGGAATGTGGCAAAAGGTCGCAAAGTTCAAGGGGGCGAATACTTTCGCAAGGCACTGTATATCACTTCTATGCTCGCTTCGAGGCAAGCAACAATGAGGCATGCATGAGAGCATCAGCTGTTCCGGACGACTGTGTGATCACGCTCTCCGTAGCCGAAGTGAGTAAGACCTTTATACAGGTCAACATACACAAGGCTGCGGGGCCAGACAGATTACCAGGAAGTGTGCTCCGGGCATGTGCTGACCAACTGACAGGTGTCTTCACTGACATTTTCAACATGTCCTTGATTGAGTCTGTAATACCAACATGTTTCAAGCAGACCACCATAGTCCCTGTGTCCAAGAACACAAAGGCAACCTGCGTAAATGACTACAGACCCGTAGCACTCACGTCCGTAGCCATGAAGTGCTTTGAAAGGCTGGTAATGGCTCACATCAACACCATTATCCCAGAAACCCGAGACCCACTCCAATTTGCATACCGCCCAAACAGATCCACAGATTATGCAATCTCTATTGCACTCCACACTGCCCTTTCCCACCTGGACAAAAGGAACATCTGTGTGAGAATGCTATTCATTTACTACAGCTCAGCGTTCAACACCATAGTACCCTCAAAGCTCATCACTAAGCTAAGGAACCGAGGACTAAACACCTCCCTCTGCACCTGGATCCTGGAATTCCTAACGGGCTGCCCCCAGGTGGTGAGGGTAGGTAGCAACACATCTGCTACGCTGATCCTCAACACTGGAGCTCCACAGGGGTGCGTGCTCAGTCCCCTCCTGTAGTCCCTGTTCACCCACGACTGCATGGCCAGGCACGACTCCAACACCATCATTAAGTTTGCAGATGACACGACAGTGGCAGGCCTGATCACCGACAATGACGAGACAGCCTAGCCAGGTGGTGCCAGAATAACAACCTATCCCTCAACATAACCAAGACTAAGGAGACGATTGTGGACTACAGGAAAAGGAGCACCGAGCACGCATGCCCCCACACGCCCCCATCGACGGGGATGTAGTGGAGCAGGTTGAGAGCTTCAAGTTCCTTGGTGTCAACATCAACAACAAACGAGAATGGTCCAAACACACCAAGTAAGGCGCGAAGAGGGCATGACAAGCCAATTCCCCATCAGGAAATTAAAAAGATTTGGCATGGGTCCTGAGATCCTCAAAAAGTTCTACAGCTGCAACATCGAGAGCATCCTGACCGGTTGCATCACTGCCTGGTACGGCAAATGCTCGGCCTCTGACCGCAAGGCACTTCAGATGGTATTGCGTACGGCCCAGTACATCACTGGGGCAAAGCTGCCTGCCATCCACATGGCAAGCGGTACCGGAGTGCCAAGGCGAATACAACAAATGTCCAATACAGAAAGATAAACATCTTGTTAATCTACCCATCATGTCCCATTTTTAAAATGTTTTACAGCGAAAACACAACCTATATTTATGTTAGACCACCACCTTGCTATACCCAAAGAGGCCAACGTCATGACAGAGTGGTATACTGTAAACACCTTTATAGAGTGGTATACTGTAAACACCTTTATAGAGTGGTATACTGTAAACACCTTTATAGAGTGGTATACTGTAAACACCTTTATAGAGTGGTATACTGTAAACACCTTTATAGAGTGGTATACTGAAGGACACCTTTATAGAGTGGTATACTGAAGGACACCTTTATAGAGTGTTATACTGAAGGACACCTTTATAGAGTGGTATACTGTAAACACCTTTATAGAGTGGTATACTGAAGGACACCTTTATAGAGTGGTATACTGTAAACACCTTTATAGAGTGGTATACTGTAAACACCTTTATAGAGTGGTATACTCTAAACACCTTTATAGAGTGGTATACTGTAAACACCTTTATAGAGTGGTATACTGTAAACACCTTTATAGAGTGGTATACCGTAAACACCTTTATAGAGTGGTGTACTGTAAACACCTTTATAGAGTGGTATACTTTAGGACACCTTTACAGAGTGGTATACTGAAGGACACCTTTATAGAGTGGTATACTGTAGGACACATTTATAGAGTGGTATACTGTAAACACCTTTATAGAGTGGTGTACTGTAAACACCTTTATAGAGTGGTATACTGTAAACACCTTTATAGAGTGGTATACTGTAAACACCTTTATAGAGTGGTATACTGTAAACACCTTTATAGAGTGGTGTACTGTAAACACCTTTATAGAGTGGTATACTTTAGGACACCTTTACAGAGTGGTATACTGAAGGACACCTTTATAGAGTGGTATACTGTAGGACACCTTTATAGAGTGTTATACTGAAGGACACCTTTATGGAGTGGTATACTGTAGGACACCTTTATAGAGTGTTATACTGAAGGACACCTTTATAGAGTGGTTTACTGTAGGACACCTTTATAGAGTGGTATACTGTAAACGCCTTTATAGAGTGGTGTACTGAAGGACACCTTTATAGAGTGGTATACTGAAGGACACCTTTATAGAGTGGTATACTGTAGGACACCTTTATAGAGTGTTATACTGAAGAACACCTTTATAGAGTGGTATACTGTAGGACACCTTCATAGAGTGGTATACTGTAGGACACCTTTATGGAGTGGTATACTGAAGGACACCTTTATAGAGTGGTATACTGCCTCTCCGAGGCACATTTGATTGGACAGAGATGACCTTCTGACGTCCGTCACCAATCGTCCGTTCCAAATGACACCCTCTTCCCCACATGGGTCCTAGTCAAAGGAAGTTCACTATTTAGGGATTAGGGTGTCATTGGTGATGCAAACAAAACGTCCGTCCCTGAAGGCAAGGGATGGAAATCAAGCATCAATTTAGAATAATCTGGTTCCTGGTCATTACCTGGCTGTGTTGACTTCCCCTCTGATGTTATGTTAATGGACAGAGTTAGAGGCTGTGTGTGTGTGTGTGTGTGTGTGTGTGTGTGTGTGTGTGTGTGTGTGTGTGTGTGTGTGGGTGTGTGTGTGTGTGCAAATGTAAGGTAGGGAAGCACAAAGTGAGCAGAGTCCTATACAGGCTTCTTCAGCTCCTGAGACAGACACTACACCTGTAAACTCCCAGAGGAAGAGAGGGACGGAGCACTACTCTGAGACAGGGAGGACCCCATGGTAACTTTTGATTTGAGTTTTGATTAAATTGTAATTGGAAATAAAAATGGAGCAGCAAAATATTGATAGATATGAGATGTCAAAGTTGGCATTGACATTTTAAAGATGCTATAAGCTTCATATTGTTGACTGAAATATTATATTTTGAAGCTAAATAGGAAATGAAAGGTGACATGTGAAGGTAATGTCTTCTTCACCTTTCCCTCTGGTTGGTTAGGTAACATTTGTGATGTATGTCATTTTGAATCACAATGCAAAGGATTCTCTGACATTAATTCTTTCTTTCCATTTTTATCTGTCATCACACGAACCCTGGAACTCCCAAAAGATCCCAGAACATCTCTGTCATTCCGTGGGTTCTATTCTAGTTCTATTGTCATTCTAGTTCTATTGTCATTCTAGTTCTATTGTCATTCTAGTTCTATTGGACTGAAGAGAAGATGAACACGTCTGTGGTGAACGACTCCTCTCCCTCCTCTACCCTGGACAACCTAAACAACTACATGGACCAAACCAAATATCTCTTCACCATCGCCTACCTACTCAACCTCATCCTGGGCCTCCCCACCAATGTCTACGTCCTGTGGCTGATAGTGACCGGAGCTGTAGGGACGATGGCTTCAGAGTTCTTCTCTCTCAACCTGACCGTGTCTGAGATCATCTACTGTCTATTCAATGTCTTGACTTTGCTGGACTACTATCTGTTGAATGGCTTGTTCCTGCCTGCCAGGGCTTTCTCTATGGGTTTACTTACTGTCAGTCGTCCTCTGTTCCAGTGCTGTATCTGTGTGGAGCGCTACCTGGCGGTGGTCCACCCTGTAACCTTCCTGAAGTACAAACCCCTGAGGTACAGGGTGGGGTGTTGTGGTGTTGTCTGGCTGGTGGTTCTTGGGTTCTGTGTTGCTGCGTTGTTCATGTCTTTCTCAACCACCTTCTATTACTTTTACTTGGCTCAGTATCTGGTTGTGTTTTCCATTGAGTTGTTCTGCTGCCTGGCTGTTCTCAGAGCTCTGAGACGTCCCGGGCCGGGGGAAGGAGAGAGAGAGGGGGAAGGGATGAACAACATGAAGAGAAAGGCTTTCTGGATCATTCTGGTAATTCTAGTGTCTGTGGTCGTGAGTGTTCTTCCTGTCATGGTCGCTGTGTCTTTCCAAGGGTACCTGAACTTCAACGACTTCTACTTTGCTCTCGCCATCTCTTTCTCCCTCATAATCATCTCTGGGTTTGTTCAGCCCCTCCTCTACCTCCACAGAGCTGGGAAACTGGCCTGTATCAGGGGACCCTGAGAATATCTCCCCTAACATTTCTACCTAAAATCTAAATGGTCTAAATGTCAATAATGCTGTGTGTCTTTAGTAGTAATGGAATAAAATTCCACAGGAAACATGTATATTTATCGTCCCTGCCATTACAGTTGGAACATTTTGTTATACTTTCCCAGAATCCCAAGGTTTTCCAGATATCCCGGTTGGAAGATTTCCAGAATCAGAAGGGAATGAGCATGAAAACCTGATAATTGTGGGAAATTAATTTCCTTTTGAACCCTACCTGAAACAATTGTTTATTTTATTGTATTATTACAGTGGGACATCAGTGCTCGGCCATCTCAGGCATTACCACAAGGACACTGAAACTATCGCTAACATGTTGCATGTAGCTCACATGGTCTTTCATCAGAAAGCACAATGATACAATGCCGACTACTAATATTGAGGAATGTTTTGGCTTTTATAGAAACACAAGATGTGCCGAATCTTTAGGGTTCTCTCTTTTGTAGCCGCTTCCTGTTGTCAAATTACCAAATCGCCCTCTAGTGGCCTCATGGGTGTAATGTTATTAATATTTTTTATAATTGAATAATTAATAAACATGTATTTTTTTGAAACACTGAAAATCTGGTGTTTCAATGTCTAACAGTTTGGTTATATTTCAGTCTCCTGTGATGTATATAAACTGTAATATTGTGATGCAAACTCTAAATGTAATACATTTCATCTCTATATCTGACATGGTACAGGTGTCTTATTTTGTTTAAGCCCAGAACCATGTGTGTGAGGTGGAGACTTTTCATTCAAAGTAAATTTGTTAAAGACCACCAAGAATCCCTCTGTGTGACTCTGATTTAGCCCACATTTATCTGTATATCTGACATTCTGTTTTGATTCTTTTGACCATATTATACTGTTTCCTGCCTCATCAGGTTTTAATATTATTTCATAATACTTTTGTTATCATCATTACATGTTACCACTGTTAATGGCACTGTGTGAATTAATCTTGTTGGATCATTATTCAGATTGTTAACATAGTTGAAGGGGAAGTAAAGGGTTCAAACCAAACAGCCACATTGTTGTTAAGCTCATGCAACCCGCCATTTTGTAGTAAACATCTGAGGTATGGGGCTGTATAAATGTTATCGCTCTTAAATTCATGGATATAGATGTGGATGCATGGGACTGACCTTCCATACCTTAAGGGAACATTTTGACATTTGCCATATGGTTAGTGAGAACATCCACATTGCAAATGTACGGTCCCTTGCTAGACGTGCCTGAAAACGTTTGTAAAATTTGCGGATGGCGTTGGGCCGTACGGCAGGACCAGATCTTCCAGGAAGTCATCAAACGAACTCTCTCGGACATTCGGGTTTCCGTTTTATAAAATAATCAAATTTTGGTCATTTTTCAGCTGTCCCGGTAAATCCCGCAAGAGGGCGAATGGAATCATATTGCAAATGTACAAAACATCACGAATCATGACGTGGCCTTATCTCCTTAATGGAAAATATTTTGAAACCGAAACTTGGTGAGCATAGGTTTTGCATAATGAGCAGTTGGCCCCGAACAAGATGGCGTCTAGGCCTCAAAGGTTTTTGAGTTATGGCCATTTTTCTGGGATTAAAGGTCCAAAATGAAAATAGAGCAATAATTTTTCCACTTCACATCAAAGTAAAGGAACATACGGTGTCAATAAAAAAAGAACCAGCCATTTATCTATCGTCATTTAAGAGAAATCGTACAATGTCAAATTGGTGATGTTCCAAAATTATAATTTTTTTAAACAGTTACAGATCCAGTTGCAGCGTGTTCATACGAATCTTTTTAAAGCTTCGGAGCTCTGAGAGATTTCTGAGATTTTCTGGAATTTTCTGAAATAACACGCACTCACTAAACCCTCCGTAAATAAGTCAGTTCTTAACGTAAAGACTTAAAACTCAAAATGCTATAATTGTCTACGCCAAGGAGGACATGTGTTCACTTTCAGCTTCCTGTGTAAACCGGAAGTGCCTTAAAATGGTGTCATAGGGGCTGTTTCGAACGATTAAAAAGGTCAGATCTTTTCAAAACTTCATATGTGTGATTAGGCAACCCCCATGAACTGTAAGTCAGTTATTTCTCCCAACAGATGTAAAAAAAGCTCTCTCACACACACACACACACACACACACACAGCAAGGATGTAGTCACAAAGTGCGGTGCTTAAAGACACACAGAGCCTGCAATGGCATTTCCATATTCTCTAGACCGTGCCGAGTTCAACGAGATGCTCCGCTTGACCGTAGGTCGCTCTGAGTGCAGGGACCGTGAAAAAAGTAGGCCCAAAATGAAGCCTGGCCCTAAATGTAATTTGCTTTTGGGTGACAGTGAGAGAACTGTTGGGGTGTGAAGCACAATTCGACCTCAGGTACGTTCCTGATGTCCTCCCGATCTGTGTAAGCCTAACCTTGACCGTGTAGCATTAACCCTTAACAGTAAAACAGGGTTTTTTGATCTCACAGATGACAATTACTTCTCTCCCCATAGGAATACATTGCCTGCTCCTCTAAAGTCAACCTGAAGCCTATGTGGGTTATGAATGTCTTATGAACCTGTCTTCAATGACAGTCCATCAGGACACTATGAGGTCTATCTGTGTCGATTCTAAGCTTCCTGAAGCAACTGGAAGTTGTTAAAATCACCCTAAACATGTTCTTCCATACCCAACCATCAGTTTGTGATAAATAGTGCATTCAACAATGTGTAAATCGGTCAGTTCTTAACGTAAACACTTAAAACTCAGGATTCTGTAAAGGCATACCCCAATGAGGATATATGTTTACCTATAGCTTCCCACCCCAATCAGGATATGAGTTGACTTATAGCTTCCTGTGCCAACCGAAAGTGCCTTCAATGGTGTCATAGTGGCTGTTTCAAATAGTTAAAAAGGTCAGATATTTTCAAAACTTCATATGTGTTATTAGGCAACCCCCATGAACTGTAAATCAGTCATTTCTCCCATAAAATTTCAAAGAAAAACTTAATCACACACACACACAGCTAGGACAGAGGGACACATTGAGGTGCGTAGAGACAGACAGTGCCTGCAATAGTTACCTTTGTTCGAGCTAAAAAAGAACCATCAGACCTAGAGTTCTGAAACTTTAGAAACCTGTTCTAGACCTTAGGTCGATGGTGCGTGGTGAGTTACTTGGCTCTAAAAGGTTCTCGGACCGAGAAACAGCCTCGTATATTTGCAATAGCTTCAATTCATTTTTGCATCACGAAAATGCCGACATTTAGAAATGTCCCAGAGTCGCAAGACTAGGTGCATTGCAACCTCCTCGGCCCATATAGACGGACCCCAATATTTCTGTCCGATAGCTCATTCAAGGACCCCATAGCAAGGCATGGAAAAAAGTGGATTTTCAGCACCAATTAGGGTCTTGCTCAGGCACCAAATGACCTATCGAGCCGAAACTTGGGATTCGGGGTCGCCTCACATAGGCCTACACATAATGTCAGAACTGGACGCGCAGCTAGAACGCAACTACGTGTTTTACGTTTTTATTATGGTTTGAACAGAAGGCGTTGTGAATTTTGGGCCAGCTCTGAAGTATGTGATAGTTGGCTTCTAAACGAGTTGTAAAAAGTGGGTGTGGTGTCAGTTTGTATCAGTTTGGTGTCAGAATGATATCTAATTGACTGATGGACGGTGACTTGCTGGTGACTTTTGTCCATTTGCAATATGTTTAAAGAGTGATAAAACATCACCAAATGGACATGATGAAATCAACACAACGAGCAATGGAGAGGAACCACTATCACTGCCCGGCCATCCTGTGTTCATCAGGCCAGTTAATTTGGTATTTCAGCATCCCGGAGTCGCCTCTTCACTGTTGAAGTTGAGACAGGTGTTTTGCCTGTGGTAGCGCCTTTGGCAGCCATTACAGCTTTGAATCATTTTTTTATAAGATTCTACCGACTTTACACAACTCTTAGGTCAACATCTATCCATTGTTTTAGCTATGCATGGGTTCAGAAACGGAGATGAATTAGTTTTGATGGCTTTCTTTCACTGAACTCATTCTCCATTGGCTACATTCTAATGTTGTGCTGATTTCTAATTAAAGGTAAACAGCATTTAAAGGGATTGCTTTAGAAAAACAAATTGAAGAAAAACTCCTGATCATATTGCTAGACTAAATGATGCGTAAAACTGTCCAATGAGGGCAAGTGTTGAGGGGGTGGGGTTTAGATTTACTTTGCGTTGTCCAGCATGGTTTCAAACCAAACACAACTACAGATCTGTCAACCAATTGAAAAATGATGAACAGCGTTTATCACGCCTCTTCCCCTGTTACACCCAATCACATTCCACTCCACAGACTAACCTAATGTTACCTTGCTACAGAACATGTGTTGTGTTTGGTTTGGATCTGGCCTTCGCCTCCTACGTTTTGCATATCTGGTTCTGGCTGAATACATTTCTCCATTAAGTAACACACACCTGTGCAAAGGAAGGGCCGAGCTTTAGGGGAGATTCAAACCAGACGAAATGATGGATGACAACACAGCCAACTCAATGCTATCCAATGAGATAATGGGTTTGGGGGAGGACCTAGATTTGCGTTGCGTTGTTTGTCGGAAAATCTGGGGAGGAAACACACACCTGTGTGAAGGCTGGGTCAGAGGCAGAGCTTTAAAACCCACTGAAGAGACCAGAGTTGTCTAAGGAACACAACAGGTAGTCTACATTGAACACTGAAGTGACCAGGTTTGTCTGAGGAACGTGACAGGTAGTGTACCGTCAAGAGACAATATTTTTCTTCATATTGTATTTGGACAAATTCACTTATTTCAAGATTGAAATGTTTTGTCTCGTACATTCACAGACCCCAACGACTGAGAAGAGATGAACACCTCTGTAGACAGCAACTCTACTCTCCTCTCCTCCTTCTCTGAACACCTTCTGGTAAAAAGTTATAACAACATCCAATAATAAACCATTGATAAGGGATTGAAATGTGTGAATAATGATTAATAAGTAAACTGTTTGTAAATGTCTTACAAATGTCTTACTAACTGAATGTTATTCTAAAGTGTTACCATCTTCCTTTCCAGTCTGTCCAGTATGTTCTGTACACTGCTGCCATCTCCATCAACCTCATCCTGGGTCTCCCCATCTTCCTTTCCAGTCTGTCCAGTATGTTCTGTACACTGCTGCCATCTCCATCAACCTCATCCTGGGTCTCCCCATCTTCCTTTCCAGTCTGTCCAGTATGTTCTGTACACTGCTGCCTTCTCTATCAACCTCATCCTGGGTCTCGCCATCTTCCTTTCCAGTCTGTCCAGTATGTTCTGTACACTGCTGCCTTCTCTATCAACCTCATCCTGGGTCTCCCCACCTTCCTTTCCAGTCTGTCCAGTATGTTCTGTACACTGCTGCCATCTCTATCAACCTCATCCTGGGTCTCCCCATCTTCCTTTCCAGTCTGTCCAGTATGTTCTGTACACTGCTGCCATCTCCATCAACCTCATCCTGGGTCTCCCCATCTTCCTTTCCATTCTGTCCAGTATGTTCTGTACACTGCTGCCATCTCTATCAACCTCATCCTGGGTCTCCCCATCTTCCTTTCCAGTCTGTCCAGTATGTTCTGTACACTGCTGCCATCTCCATCAACCTCATCCTGGGTCTCCCCATCTTCCTTTCCAGTCTGTACAGTATGTTATGTACACTGCTGCCATCTCCATCAACCTCATCCTGGGTCTCCCCATCTTCCTTTCCAGTCTGTCCAGTATGTTCTGTACACTGCTGCCATCTCCATCAACCTCATCCTGGGTCTCCCCACCAACATCTACATCCTGTGGCTGATGGTGACCGGAGTGGGAGGGACGATGGCTTCAGACTTCTTCTCTCTCAACCTGACTGTGTCTGAGATCTTCTACAGCCTTTCCAATTTGATGTTTTTAATTCATTATCACATCCAAGATACTGGTGCTTTATGGAGCGTTGGGACATTCTTTTCTGGTTTCAACCTCTTTGGTCGTCCTCTGTTCCAGTGCTGTATCTGTGTGGAGCGCTACCTGGCGGTGGTCCACCCTGTAACCTTCCTGAAGTACAAACCCCTGAGATACAGGGTGGGGTGTTGTGGTGTTGTCTGGATGATGGTGCTTGGCTCCTGCTGTGTAAATATGTTTGGTGAATACCAATATTTATGTTGGGAGTGCTTTGATTTGATTTTAAATATGCTTACTCTTTCTGTGATGTTGTTCTGCTGCCTGGCTGTTCTCTGGGCTCTGAAACGTCCCGGTCCGGGGGAAGGAGAGAGAGAGGGGGAAGGGATGAACAACATGAAGCTGAGGGCCTTCAGGATCATTTCAATGATCATCGTGTCTATGATTGTCAGTTACCTCCCATTGGTTCTTCTCCTAGTCAGTTATCATTTTATAGAATCAGTGGAGTTTTTGCAGGGATGGTCCATTTGTTACTCTATCACTGTTGTCAGTGGGTTTGTTCAGCCCCTCCTCTTCCTCCACAGGTCTGGGAAACTGCCCTGTGTCAGGGGACCCTGAGGCTGAGGTCCCACTGTGCACTGACATCAAGTTAAACGACTCATTTTGATTTACATTTCATTGTCAACTCACCTGAATTCAATGTAAAAAAAACATTGGAAAATGGAAAATTTTGGTTAAAAGTTGGGTGATAAAAAGACAAACATTCCCTAAATTCCTTTACATTGATTACAATTTTTTTTTATATCCAATCAGTTTTTCACGTTGATTCAACGTCATCATAGATTTTTTTGTAGAAATTACATGGAAACAACATCGATTCAACCAATTTGTGGCCAGTGGGGTGGCACTGACCAGATGTACTGCACTGGCTCGGTTAAGCATTCACCATAGTTTCTGGGAATTTACTAGAAATGATCATATCGGAGCACATTACAGTTGTGTTCAGCAGAATGTAAAAACTGTTTATCACTATGTCCTTATAATGACCAAGACAAGTAATTGAAGTTAATCTAACCAATGAGAATAGAATAGGGGTGAAATAGAAGTTGTGTGGGAATTAAAAGGGCATTTTTTTCTATGTGAATTTAAAAATTGATGGTATTAGAAGTTCTAGCAGAGAAAGAGAAATAATCACTTTTTAAAAAATCTACAATTGTTAAATGTTATGTTAAGAATAAGTTATATTAACGAATGTCACTTGCAAAGCAAACTTTTTATAATTATTTGTAACACTACTCCTCCTACAGCTTAAGCTAGAAACGTTATTTGAACTTTAAAACGTGCCGAACGGTCTGGAATAATGTGCTTGTATGAAACTTTTTGATATCTTTTAAACTTTTTAAGTTATACATTTGTTTGTCCCATGTTTTTGACCATATTCATTCAGTTCAATGGAATTTCCTCAAGGTTCTAAAAGACCATTGTGACATCATGCCACCAACTTAGACAATAAGGTAGAGGATCTTATTAAATCTGTCTCTCCTGTATACAATTGAGCACACAGCCATGTAATTACTGTACATTTGTTTATGTGTAACTCTGTAACTCTCAACTGGCCTACCTGGTTAAATAAAGGTGTTCTCAACTGACCTACCTGGTTAAATAAAGGTGTTCTCAACTGGCCTACCTGGTTAAATAAAGGTGTTCTCAACTGACCTTCCTGGTTAAATAAAGGTGAAATAAAATAAATAAAAAATGATCAATAGAAAACATTGGCAGTAGAACGGCCTGTAGTCAGTTGAACTGTGTTTCTTCCAACACATTGGTGTGGCTGACTTCCTGGTGAAGCAGGAAGTGTGAATAGAAGCAGTGCTGTCAGGCAGGTCATGTTTCAGAGGATGTATGACGAGACCTTCTGTCATCTTCATTCTCAATAAAAGTGGGTGACAGTTACATACTGTAAATATCTGAAAGTATTTGTTGACAAAAGTTCATTTAAACTCTACAGTCCTTCCAACCAGCTAGGAGCAACATCAGCAATATACTGGAGTGTTCCTTCTACACAAATGGCCCTATTCCTACATAGTGGCCCCCTATTCCCTACATAGTGGTCCCCTATTCCCTACATAGTGGCCCCTATTCCCTACATAGTGGTCCCCTATTCCCTACATAGTGGCCCCCTATTCCTACATAGTGGTCCCCTATTCCCTACATAGTGGCTCCTATTCCCTACATAGTGGCCCCCTATTCCTACATAGTGGTCCCTATTCCCTACATAGTGGTCCCCTATTCCCAACATAGTGGCCCCTATTCCCTACATAGTGGCCCCCTATTCCTACATAGTGGCCCCCTATTCCTACATAGTGGTCCCCTATTCCCTACATAGTGGCCCCTATTCCCTACATAGTGGTCCCCTATTCCTACATAGTGATCCCCTATTACCTACATGTTGGCCCCTATTCCCTACATAGTGGTCGCCTATTCCCTACATAGTGCACTATGGTCTGTGGTCACATGTTCTCGTTCTGGCTGAACTGCGATTAGTTTCAGTACCATACCTGGACTAGACCTGTTCAGACTGGGTGGGTGGAGCTTCAGTACCATACCTGGACTAGACCTGTTCAGACTGGGTGGGTGGAGCTTCAGTAACATACCTGGACTAGACCTGTTCAGACTGGGTGGAGCTTCAGTAACATACCTGGACTAGACCTGTTCAGACTGGGTGGGTGGAGATTCAGTAACATACCTGGACTAGACCTGTTCAGACTGGGTGGGTGGAGCTTCAGTAACATACCTGGACTAGACCTGTTCAGACTGGGTGGAGTTTCAGTAACATACCTGGACTAGACCTGTTCAGACTGGGTGGAGCTTCAGTAACATACCTGGACAAGACCTGTTCAGACTGGGTGGGTGGAGCTTCAGTAACATACCTGGACTAGACCTGTTCAGACTGGGTGGGTGGAGCTTCAGTAACATACCTGGACTGGACCTGTTCAGACTGGGTGGGTGGAGCTTCAGTAACATACCTGGACTAGACCTGTTCAGACTGGGTGGGTGGAGCTTCAGTAACATACCTGGACTAGACCTGTTCAGACTGGGTGGGTGGAGCTTCAGTAACATACCTGGACTGGACCTGTTCAGACTGGGTGGGTGGAGCTTCAGTAACATACCTGGACAAGACCTGTTCAGACTGGGTGGGTGGAGCTTCAGTAACATACCTGGACTAGACCTGTTCAGACTGGGTGGGTGGAGCTTCAGTAACATACCTGGACTAGACCTGTTCAGACTGGGTGGGTGGAGCTTCAGTAACATACCTGGACTGGACCTGTTCAGACTGGGTGGGTGGAGCTTCAGTAACATACCTGGACTAGACCTGTTCAGACTGGGTGGGTGGAGCTTCAGTAACATACCTGGACTAGACCTGTTCAGACTGGGTGGGTGGAGCTTCAGTAACATACCTGGACTGGACCTGTTCAGACTGGGTGGGTGGAGCTTCAGTAACATACCTGGACTGAACCTGTTCAGACTGGGTGGGTGGAGCTTCAGTAACATACCTGGACTGGACCTGTTCAGACTGGGTGGGTGGAGCTTCAGTAACATACCTGGACTAGACCTGTTCAGACTGGGTGGGTGGAGCTTCAGTAACATACCTGGACTGGACCTGTTCAGACTGTGTGGGTGGAGCTTCAGTAACATACCTGGACTGGACCTGTTCAGACTGGGTGGGTGGAGCTTCAGTAACATACCTGGACTAGACCTGTTCAGACTGGGTGGAGCTTCAGTACCATACCTGGACTGGACCTGATCAGACTGGGTGGGTGGAGCTTCAGTAACATACCTGGACTAGACCTGTTCAGACTGGGTGGGTGGAGCTTCAGTAACATACCTGGACTGGACCTGTTCAGACTGGGTGGGTGGAGCTTCAGTAACATACCTGGACTAGACCTGTTCAGACTGGGTGGGTGGAGCTTCAGTAACATACCTGGACTGAACCTGTTCAGACTGGGTGGGTGGAGCTTCAGTAACATACCTGGACTGAACCTGTTCAGACTGGGTGGGTGGAGCTTCAGTAACATACCTGGACTGGACCTGTTCAGACTGGGTGGGTGGAGTTTCAGTAACATACCTGGACTAGACCTGTTCAGACTGGGTGGAGCTTCAGTAACATACCTGGACTAGACCTGTTCAGACTGGGTGGGTGGAGCTTCAGTAACATACCTGGACTGGACCTGTTCAGACTGTGTGGGTGGAGCTTCAGTAACATACCTGGACTGGACCTGTTCAGACTGGGTGGGTGGAGCTTCAGTAACATACCTGGACTAGACCTGTTCAGACTGGGTGGAGCTTCAGTACCATACCTGGACTGGACCTGATCAGACTGGGTGGGTGGAGCTTCAGTAACATACCTGGACTAGACCTGTTCAGACTGGGTGGAGCTTCAGTAACATACCTGGACTGGACCTGTTCAGACTGGGTGGGTGGAGCTTCAGTAACATACCTGGACTGGACCTGTTCAGACTGGGTGGGTGGAGCTTCAGTAACATACCTGGACTGGACCTGTTCAGACTGGGTGGGTGGAGCTTCAGTAACATACCTGGACTGGACCTGTTCAGACTGGGTGGAGCTTCAGTAACATACCTGGACTAGACCTGTTCAGACTGGGTGGGTGGAGCTTCAGTAACATACCTGGACTGGACCTGTTCAGACTGGGTGGAGCTTCAGTAACATACCTGGACTAGACCTGTTCAGACTGGGTGGGTGGAGCTTCAGTAACATACCTGGACTAGACCTGTTCAGACTGGGTGGGTGGAGCTTCAGTAACATACCTGGACTGGACCTGATCAGACTGGGTGGAGCTTCAGTAACATACCTGGCTGGACTGGACCTGTTCAGACTGGGTGGGTGGAGCTTCAGTAACATACCTGGACTAGACCTGTTCAGACTGGGTGGGTGGAGCTTCAGTAACATACCTGGACTGGACCTGTTCAGACTGGGTGGGTGGAGCTTCAGTAACATACCTGGACTAGACCTGTTCAGACTGGGTGGGTGGAGCTTCAGTACCATACCTGGACTAGACCTGTTCAGACTGGGTGGGTGGAGCTTCAGTACCATACCTGGACTAGACCTGATCAGACTGGGTGGGTGGAGCTTCAGTAACATACCTGGACTAGACCTGTTCAGACTGGGTGGATGGAGCTTCAGTAACATACCTGGACTGGACCTGTTCAGACTGGGTGGGTGGAGCTTCAGTAACATACCTGGACTGGACCTGTTCAGACTGGGTGGAGCTTCAGTAACATACCTGGCTGGACTGGACCTGTTCAGACTGGGTGGGTGGAGCTTCAGTAACATACCTGGACTGGACCTGATCAGACTGGGTGGGTGGAGCTTCAGTAACATACCTGGACTGGACCTGATCAGACTGGGTGGAGCTTCAGTACCATACCTGGACTAGACCTGTTTAGACTGGGTGGGTGGAGCTTCAGTAACATACCTGGACTGGACCTGATCAGACTGGGTGGAGCTTCAGTAACATACCTGGCTGGACTGGACCTGTTCAGACTGGGTGGGTGGAGCTTCAGTAACATACCTGGACTAGACCTGTTCAGACTGGGTGGGTGGAGCTTCAGTAACATACCTGGACTGGACCTGTTCAGACTGGGTGGGTGGAGCTTCAGTAACATACCTGGACTAGACCTGTTCAGACTGGGTGGGTGGAGCTTCAGTACCATACCTGGACTAGACCTGTTCGGACTGGGTGGATGGAGCTTCAGTAACATACCTGGACTGGACCTGTTCAGACTGGGTGGGTGGAGCTTCAGTAACATACCTGGACTGGACCTGATCAGACTGGGTGGAGCTTCAGTAACATACCTGGCTGGACTGGACCTGTTCAGACTGGGTGGGTGGAGCTTCAGTAACATACCTGGACTGGACCTGTTCAGACTGGGTGGGTGGAGCTTCAGTAACATACCTGGACTGGACCTGTTCAGACTGTGTGGGTGGAGCTTCAGTAACATACCTGGACTGGACCTGATCAGACTGGGTGGGTGGAGCTTCAGTAACATACCTGGACTAGACCTGTTCAGACTGGGTGGGTGGAGCTTCAGTAACATACCTGGACTAGACCTGTTCAGACTGGGTGGGTGGAGCGTCTCAGACAGTGTATGCTGCCCAAATATTTTCCTGTTCCCTATATAGTGCAGTACTTTAGACCAGGTCCCTATTCCCGATTAAGTGCACTAATTTAGACCGGAGCCCTATTCCCTATATAGTGAAAAATGCACTACTTTAGACCAGAGCCCTATTCCCTATATAGAGCAGTCCTTTAGACACCTGTATGAGGGTAGGGCCGAGCTTTAGGGCACATTCAGTGCAGACAATTAATATGTAAAAACTTCCCAATCAATGTTATCCAATGAGAGCCAACGTTGGTGGAGGACCGAGGTCTGCGTTGTCCGCCAGAAGGTTTCAAATTCCAATAAACTACTGTTCTGTCAAAACACTAACCTAACCCCAACCCCCACTCCACAGACTACCCTAACCCCAACCCCCACTCCACAGACTAACCTAACCCCAACCCCCACTCCACAGACTAACCTAACCCCAACCCCCACTCCACAGACTAACATAACCCCAACCCCACTCCACAGACTAACCTAACCCCAACCCCACTTCACAGACTAACCTAACCCAACCCCCACTCCACAGACTAACCTAACCCCAACCCCCACTCCACAGACTAACCTAACCCCAACCCCCACTCCACAGACTACCCTAACCCCAACCCCCACTCCACAGACTAACCTAACCCCAACCCCCACTCCACAGACTAACCTAACCCCAACCCCCACTCCACAGACTAACCTAACCCCAACCCCCACTCCACAGACTAACCTAACCCCAACCCCCACTCCACAGACTAACCTAACCCCAACCCCCACTCCACAGACTAACCTAACCCCAACTCCACAGACTAACCTAACCCCAATCCCCACTCCACAGACTAACCTAACCCCAACCCCCACTCCACAGACTAACCTAACCCCAATCCCCCACTCCACAGACTAACCTAACCCCAACCCCCACTCCACAGACTAACCTAACCCCAATCCCCACTCCACAGACTAACCTAACCCCAATCCCCCACTCCACAGACTAACCTAACCCCAACCCCCACTCCACAGACTAACCTAACCCCAACCCCCACTCCACAGACTAACCTAACCCCAATCCCCACTCCACAGACTAACCTAACCCCAACCCCCACTCCACAGACTAACCTAACCCCAACCCCCACTCCACAGACTAACCTAACCCCAACCCCCACTCCACAGACTAACCTAACCCCTGCCCCCACTCCACAGACTACCCTAACCCCAAACCCCCACTCCACAGACTAACCTAACCCCAACCCCCACTCCACAGACTAACCTAACCCCAACCCCCACTCCACAGACTAACCTAACCCCAACCCCCACTCCACAGACTAACCTAACCCCAATCCCCACTCCACAGACTAACCTAACCCCAATCCCCACTCCACAGACTAACCTAACCCCAACCCCCACTCCACAGACTAACCTAACCCCAATCCCCACTCCACAGACTAACCTAACCCCAACCCTCACTCCACAGACTAACCTAACCCCAATCCCCACTCCACAGACTAACCTAACCCCAATCCCCACTCCACAGACTAACCTAACCCCAACCCCCACTCCACAGACTAACCTAACCCCAATCCCCACTCCACAGACTAACCTAACCCCAATCCCCACTCCACAGACTAACCTAACCCCAACCCCCACTCCACAGACTAACCTAACCCCAACCCCCACTCCACAGACTAACCTAACCCCAACCCCCACTCCACAGACTAACCTAACCCCTGCCCCCACTCCACAGACTACCCTAACCCCAAACCCCCACTCCACAGACTAACCTAACCCCTGCCCCCACTCCACAGACTAACCTAACCCCAACCCCCACTCCACAGACTAACCTAACCCTGCCCCCACTCCACAGACTAACCTAACCCCAACTCCCACTCCACAGACTAACCTAACCCCTGCCCCCACTCCACAGACTACCCTAACCCCAAACCCCCACTCCACAGACTAACCTAACCCCAACCCCCACTCCACAGACTAACCTAACCCCTGCCCCCACTCCACAGACTACCCTAACCCCAAACCCCCACCCACCTCCCACAGACTAACCTAACCCCAACCCCCACTCCACAGACTAACCTAACCCCTGCCCCCACTCCACAGACTAACCTAACCCAAACCCCCACTCCACAGACTAACCTAACCCCAACCCCCACTCCACAGACTAACCTAACCCCAACCCCCACTCCACAGACTAACCTAACCCCTGCCCCCACCAACCCCCCACAGACTAACCTAACCCCAACCCCCACTCCACAGACTAACCTAACCCCAACCCCCACTCCACAGACTAACCTAACCCCAACCCCCACTCCACAGACTACCCTAACCCCAACCCCCACCCACAGACTATCATAACCCCTGCCCCCACTCCACAGACTAACCTAACCCCAACCCCCACTCCACAGACTATCCTAACCCCTGCCCCCACTCCACAGACTAACCTAACCCCAACCCCCACTCCACAGACTAACCTAACCCCCACCCCCACTCCACAGACTAACCTAACCCCAACCCCCACTCCACAGACTACAATAAACCCCAACCCCCACTCCACAGACTAACCTAACCCCCAACCCCCCACTCCACAGACTACCCAACCCCCACTCCACAGACTAACCTAACCCCAACCCCCACTCCACAGACTAACCTAACCCCAAACCCGACTCCACAGACTAACCTAACCCCAACCCCCACTCCACAGACTACCCTAACCCCAACCCCCACTCCACAGACTACCCAACCCCCCACCCACAGACTACACTAACCCCAACCCCCACTCCACAGACAAACCTAACCCCAACCCCCACTCCACAGACTACCCTAACCCCAACCCCACTCCACAGACTAACCTAACCCCAACCCCCAATCCACAGACTACCCTAACCCCAACCCCCACTCCACAGACTACCCTAACCCCAACCCCCACTCCACAGACTACCCAACCCCCACTCCACAGACTAACCTAACCCCAACCCCCACTCCACAGACTACCCTAACCCCAACCTCCACTCCACAGACTACCCAACCCCCACTCCACAGACTAACCTAACCCCAACCCCCACTCCACAGACTACCCTAACCCCAACCCCCACTCCACAGACTAACCTAACCCCCACTCCACAGACTAACCTAACACCAACCCCCACTCCACAGACTACCCTAACCCCAACCCCCACTCCACAGACTACCCTAACCCCAACCCCCACTCCACAGACTAACCTAACCCCAACCCCCACTCCACAGACTACCCTAACCCCAACCCCCACTCCACAGACTAACCTAACCCCAACCCCCACTCCACAGACTAACCTAACCCCAACCCCCACTCCACAGACTACCCTAACCCCAACCCCCACTCCACAGACTACCCAACCCCCACTCCACAGACTAACCTAACCCCAACCCCCACTCCACAGACTACCCTAACCCCAACCTCCACTCCACAGACTACCCAACCCCCACTCCACAGACTAACCTAACCCCAACCCCCACTCCACAGACTACCCTAACCCCAACCCCCACTCCACAGACTACCCTAACCCCAACCCCCACTCCACAGACTACCCTAACCCCAACCCCCACTCCACAGACTACCCAACCCCCCCCACTCCACAGACTACCCTAACCCCAACCCCCACTCCACAGACTAACCTAACCCCAACCCCACTCCACAGACTACCCTAACCCCAACCCCCACTCCACAGACTAACCTAACCCCAACCCCCACTCCACAGACTACCCTCACTCCAACCCCCACTCCACAGCCTACCCTAACCCCAACCCCCACTCCACAGACTACCCAACCCCCACTCCACAGACGAACCTAACCCCAACCCCCACTCCACAGACTACCCTAACCCCAACCTCCACTCCACAGACTACCCAACCCCCACTCCACAGACTAACCTAACCCCAACCCCACTCCACAGACTACCCTAACCCCCACTCCACAGACTAACCTAACCCCCACTCCACAGACTAACCTAACCCCAACCCCCACTCCACAGACTACCCTAACCCCAACCCCCACTCCACAGACTACCCTAACCCCAACCCCCACTCCACAGACTAACCTAACCCCAACCCCCACTCCACAGACTAACCTAACCCCAACCCCCACTCCACAGACTACCTAACCCCAACCCCCACTCCACAGACTACCTAACCCCAACCCCCACTCCACAGACTAACCTAACCCCAACCCCCACTCCACAGACTAACCTAACCCCAACCCCCACTCCACAGACTAACCCTAACCCCAACCCCCACTCCACAGACTACCTAACCCCAACCCCCACTCCACAGACTACCCTAACCCCAACCCCCACTCCACAGACTACCCTAACCCCAACCCCCACTCCACAGACTACCCTAACCCCAACCCCCACTCCACAGACTAACCTAACCCCAACCTCCACTCCACAGACTACCCAACCCCCCCACTCCACAGACTACCCAAACTAACCTAACCCCAACCCCCACTCCACAGACTAACCTAACCCCAACCTCCACTCCACAGACTACCCAACCCCCACTCCACAAACTAACCTAACCCCAACCCCCACTCCACAGACTACCCTAACCCCAACCCCCACTCCACAGACTACCCTAACCCCAACCCCCACTCCACAAACTACCCTAACCCCAACCCCCACTCCACAGACTACCCTAACCCCAACCCCCACTCCACAGACTACCCTAACCCCAACCCCCACTCCACAGACTACCCTAACCCCAACCCCCACTCCACAGACTACCCTAACCCCAACCCCCACTCCACAGACTAACCTAACCCCAACCCCCCACTCCACAGACTAACCTAACCCCAACCCCACTCCACAGACCACCCTAACCCCAACCCCCACTCCACAGACTAACCTAACCCCAACCCCCACTCCACAGACTAACCTAACCCCAACCCCCACTCCACAGACTACCTAACCCCAACCCCCACTCCACAGACTAACCTAACCCCAACCCCCACTCCACAGACTACCCTAACCCCAACCCCCACTCCACAGACTAACCTAACCCCAACCCCCACTCCACAGACTACCCTAACCCCAACCCCCACTCCACAGACTACCCTAACCCCAACCCCCACTCCACAGACTAACCTAACCCCAACCCCCACTCCACAGACTACCCTAACCCCAACCCCCACTCCACAGACTAACCTAACCCCAACCCCCACTCCACAGACTACCCTAACCCCAACCCCCACTCCACAGACTAACCTAACCCCAACCCCCAATCCACAGACTACCCTAACCCCAACCCCCACTCCACAGACTACCCTAACCCCAACCCCCACTCCACAGACTACCCAACCCCCACTCCACAGACTAACCTAACCCCAACCCCCACTCCACAGACTACCCTAACCCCAACCTCCACTCCACAGACTACCCAACCCCCACTCCACAGACTAACCTAACCCCAACCCCCACTCCACAGACTACCCTAACCCCAACCCCCACTCCACAGACTAACCCAACCCCACTCCACAGACTAACCTAACACCAACCCCCACTCCACAGACTACCCTAACCCCAACCCCCACTCCACAGACTACCCTAACCCCAACCCCCACTCCACAGACTAACCTAACCCCAACCCCCACTCCACAGACTACCCTAACCCCAACCCCACTCCACAGACTAACCTAACCCCAACCCCACTCCACAGACTAACCTAACCCCAACCCCCACTCCACAGACTACCCTAACCCCAACCCCCACTCCACAGACTACCCAACCCCCACTCCACAGACTAACCTAACCCCAACCCCCACTCCACAGACTACCCTAACCCCAACCTCCACTCCACAGACTACCCAACCCCCACTCCACAGACTAACCTAACCCCAACCCCCACTCCACAGACTACCCTAACCCCAACCCCCACTCCACAGACTACCCTAACCCCAACCCCCACTCCACAGACTACCCTAACCCCAACCCCCACTCCACAGACTACCCAACCCCCACTCCACAGACTACCCTAACCCCAACCCCCACTCCACAGACTAACCTAACCCCAACCCCACTCCACAGACTACCCTAACCCCAACCCCCACTCCACAGACTAACCTAACCCCAACCCCCACTCCACAGACTACCCTAACCCCAACCCCCACTCCACAGACTACCCTAACCCCAACCCCCACTCCACAGACTACCCAACCCCCACTCCACAGACGAACCTAACCCCAACCCCCACTCCACAGACTACCCTAACCCCAACCCCCACTCCACAGACTAACCTAACCCCAACCCCCACTCCACAGACTACCCTAACCCCCACTCCACAGACTAACCTAACCCCCACTCCACAGACTAACCTAACCCCAACCCCCACTCCACAGACTACCCTAACCCCAACCCCCACTCCACAGACTACCCTAACCCCAACCCCCACTCCACAGACTAACCTAACCCCAACCCCCACTCCACAGACTAACCTAACCCCAACCCCCACTCCACAGACTACCCTAACCCCAACCCCCACTCCACAGACTACCCTAACCCCAACCCCCACTCCACAGACTAACCTAACCCCAACCCCCACTCCACAGACTAACCTAACCCCAACCCCCACTCCACAGACTACCCTAACCCCAACCCCCACTCCACAGACTAACCTAACCCCAACCCCCACTCCACAGACTACCCTAACCCCAACCCCCACTCCACAGACTACCCTAACCCCAACCCCCACTCCACAGACTAACCTAACCCCAACCCCCACTCCACAGACTAACCTAACCCCAACCCCCACTCCACAGACTAACCTAACCCCAACCCCCACTCCACAGACTAACCTAACCCCAACCCCGACTCCACAGACTAACCTAACCCCAACCCCCACTCCACAGACTAACCTAACCCCAACCCCCACTCCACAGACTACCCAACCCCCACTCCACAGACTAACCCTAACCCCAACCCCCACTCCACAGACTACCCTAACCCCAACCCCCACTCCACAGACTAACCTAAACCCAACCCCCACTCCACAGACTAACCTAAACCCCAACCCCCACTCCACAGACTACCCTAACCCCAACCCCCACTCCACAGACTACCCTAACCCCAACCCCCACTCCACAGACTAACCTAACCCCAACCCCCACTCCACAGACTACCCTAACCCCAACCCCCACTCCACAGACTACCCTAACCCCAACCCCCACTCCACAGACTAACCTAACCCCAACCCCCACTCCACAGACTAACCTAACCCCAACCCCCACTCCACAGACTACCCTAACCCCAACCCCCACTCCACAGACTAACCTAACCCCAACCCCCACTCCACAGACTAACCTAACCCCAACCCCCACTCCACAGACTAACCTAACCCCAACCCCCACTCCACAGACTACCCAACCCCCACTCCACAGACTAACCTAACCCCAACCCCCACTCCACAGACTACCTAACCCCAACCCCCACTCCACAGACTACCCTAACCCAAACCCCCACTCCACAGACTAACCTAACCCCAACCCCCACTCCACAGACTAACCTAACCCCAACCCCCACTCCACAGACTAACCTAACCCCAACCCCCACTCCACAGACTAACCTAACCCCAACCCCCACTCCACAGACTAACCTAACCCCAACCCCCACTCCACAGACTAACCTAACCCCAACCCCCACTCCACAGACTACCCTAACCCCAACCCCCACTCCACAGACTAACCTAACCCCAACCCCCACTCCACAGACTAACCTAACCCCAACCCCCACTCCACAGACTACCCTAACCCCAACCCCCACTCCACAGACTAACCTAACCCCAACCCCCACTCCACAGACTACCCTAACCCCAACCCCCACTCCACAGACTAACCTAACCCCAACCCCCACTCCACAGACTACCCTAACCCCAACCCCCACTCCACAGACTACCCTAACCCCAACCCCCACTCCACAGACTAACCTAACCCCAACCCCCACTCCACAGACTAACCTAACCCCAACCCCCACTCCACAGACTAACCTAACCCCAACCCCCACTCCACAGACTAACCTAACCCCAACCCCACTCCACAGACTAACCTAACCCCAACCCCCACTCCACAGACTAACCTAACCCCAACCCCCACTCCACAGACTACCCAACCCCCACTCCACAGACTAACCTAACCCCAACCCCCACTCCACAGACTACCCTAACCCCAACCCCCACTCCACAGACTAACCTAAACCCAATCCCCACTCCACAGACTAACCTAAACCCCAACCCCACTCCACAGACTAACCTAACCCCAACCCCCACTCCACAGACTACCCTAACCCCAACCCCCACTCCACAGACTAACCTAACCCCAACCCCCACTCCACAGACTACCCTAACCCCAACCCCCACTCCACAGACTACCCTAACCCCAACCCCCACTCCACAGACTAACCTAACCCCAACCCCACTCCACAGACTAACCTAACCCCAACCCCCACTCCACAGACTAACCTAACCCCAACCCCCACTCCACAGACTAACCTAACCCCAACCCCGACTCCACAGACTAACCTAACCCCAACCCCCACTCCACAGACTAACCTAACCCCAACCCCCACTCCACAGACTACCCAACCCCCACTCCACAGACTAACCTAACCCCAACCCCCACTCCACAGACTAACCTAACCCCAACCCCCACTCCACAGACTAACCTAACCCCAACCCCGACTCCACAGACTAACCTAACCCCAACCCCCACTCCACAGACTAACCTAACCCCAACCCCCACCCCCACAGACTACCCAACCCCCACTCCACAGACTAACCTAACCCCAACCCCCACTCCACAGACTAACCCTAACCCCAACCCCCACTCCACAGACTAACCTAAACCCAACCCCCACTCCACAGACTAACCTAACCCCAACCCCCACTCCACAGACTACCCTAACCCCAACCCCAACTCCACAGACTAACCTAAACCCAACCCCACTCCACAGACTAACCTAACCCCAACCCCCACTCCACAGACTAACCTAACCCCAACCCCCACTCCACAGACTACCCAACCCCCACTCCACAGACTAACCTAACCCCAACCCCCACTCCACAGACTACCCTAACCCCAACCCCCACTCCACAGACTAACCTAAACCCAACCCCCACTCCACAGACTAACCTAACCCCAACCCCCACTCCACAGACTACCCTAACCCCAACCCCCACTCCACAGACTAACCTAACCCCAACCCCCACTCCACAGACTAACCTAAACCCCACTCCACAGACTAACCTAACCCCAACCCCCACTCCACAGACTACCCTAACCCCAACCCCCACTCCACAGACTACCCTAACCCCAACCCCCACTCCACAGACTAACCTAACCCCCACTCCACAGACTACCCTAACCCCAACCCCCACTCCACAGACTAACCTAACCCCAACCCCCACTCCACAGACTACCCTAACCCCAACCCCCACTCCACAGACTAACCTAACCCCAACCCCCACTCCACAGACTAACCTAAACCCCACTCCACAGACTAACCTAACCCCAACCCCCACTCCACAGACTACCCTAACCCCAACCCCCACTCCACAGACTACCCTAACCCCAACCCCCACTCCACAGACTAACCTAACCCCCACTCCACAGACTACCCTAACCCCAACCCCCACTCCACAGACTAACCTAACCCCTGCTAGGGAACAGGTGTTGTGGTCGTGTTTGGTTTGAAACCTTGTCTTTACCTCCTACGTTTGCATCTCTGGTTCTGGCTGAATACATTTGTCCATTATGTTGCACACACCTGTCAGAGGGCCGAGCTTTAGACATACATTCAAACCAGACAAAATGATGCCTGACAACGCAGCCAACTCAAAGCTATCCAATGAGATGATGTGTTGGGGGAGGACCTAGATGTGTGTTGTGTTTTCCATCAGAAAGGGGGGAAACACACCTGTGTGAAGGTTTAGACCCACTGAAGAGACCAGGATTGTCTGAGGAACACAACAGGTAGTCTACACTGACCACTGAAGAGACCAGGATTGTCTGAGGAACACAACAGGTAGTCTACACTGACCACTGAAGAGACCAGGGTTGTCTGAGGAACACAACAGGTAGTCTACACTGACCACTGAAGAGACCAGGGTTGTCTGAGGAACACAACAGGTAGTCTACACTGACCACTGAAGAGACCAGGGTTGTCTGAGGAACACAACAGGTAGTCTACACTGACCACTGAAGAGACCAGGATTGTCTGAGGAACACAAACAGGTAGTCTACACTGACCACTGAAGAGACCAGGGTTGTCTGAGGAACACAACAGGTAGTCTACACTGACCACTGAAGAGACCAGGATTGTCTGAGGAACACAACAGGTAGTCTACACTGACCACTGAAGAGACCAGGATTGTCTGAGGAACACAACAGGTAGTCTACACTGACCACTGAAGAGACCAGGATTGTCTGAGGAACACAACAGGTAGTCTACACTGACCACTGAAGAGACCAGGATTGTCTGAGGAACACAACAGGTAGTCTACACTGACCACTGAAGAGACCAGGATTGTCTGAGGAACACAACAGGTAGTCTACACTGACCACTGAAGAGACCAGGATTGTCTGAGGAACACAACAGGTAGTCTACACTGAAAAGACAATGTTTTTCTTCGTACTGTATTTGGACAAATTCACTTAAACCGATTAAAGGAGTCAATATAGGAATGTTTTGTCTCGTACATTCACAGACCCTGACGACTGAGAAGAGATGAACACCTCTGTAGACAGCAACTCTACTCTCCTCTCCTCCTTCTCTGAACACCTTCCGGTAAAATGCTTTAATTAATAACATCCAATAATAAACCATTGATAAGGAATTGAAATGTGTGAAAAATGATTAATTAGCAAACTGTAATGAATGTTATTATAAGTCTTACCCACCTTCCTTTCCAGTCTGTCCAGTATGTTCTGTACACTGCTGCCATCTCTATCAACCTCATCCTGGGTCTCCCCATCTTCCTTTCCAGTCTGTCCAGTATGTTCTGTACACTGCTGCCATCTCCATCAACCTCATCCTGGGTCTCCCCATCTTCCTTTCCAGTCTGTCCAGTATGTTCTGTACACTGCTGCCTTCTCTATCAACCTCATCCTGGGTCTCCCCATCTTCCTTTCCAGTCTGTCCAGTATGTTCTGTACACTGCTGTCCAGTATGTTCTGTACACTGCTGCCTCTCTCCATCAACCTCATCCTGGGTCTCCCCATCTTCCTTTCCAGTCTGTCCAGTATGTTCTGTACACTGCTGCTGACTCCATCAACCTCATCCTGGGTCTCCCCACCAATGTCTACATCCTGTGGCTGATAGTGACCGGAGCTGTAGGGACGATGGCTTCAGAGTTCTTCTCTCTCAACCTGACTGTGTCTGAGATCCTCTCCATCCTGTCCAATCTGATGTTTATTGTTCATCGTCTCCTGCTCCAGAATTACACTTTATGGAGCGTTGGGACATTCTTTACCGGTTTCAACCTCTTTGGTCGTCCTCTGTTCCAGTGCTGTATCTGTGTGGAGCGCTACCTGGCGGTGGTTCACCCTGTAACCTTCCTGAAGTACAAACCCCTGAGATACAGGGTGGGGTGTTGTGGTGTTGTCTGGATGATGGTGCTTGGCTCCTGCTTTGTAAATCTGCTTAGTAAATACCAATCTGCATGGTTCTTTGGTTTGATTTTAAACCTGCTTACTCTTTCTGTGATGTTGTTCTGCTGCCTGGCTGTTCTCTGGGCTCTGAAACGTCCCGGTCCGGGGGAAGGAGAGAGAGAGGGGGAAGGGATGAACAACATGAAGCTGAGGGCCTTCAGGATCATTTCAATCATCATGGTGTCTATGATTGTCATGTACCTCCCACTGGTTCTTATCCTAGTTAGTTATCATTTTATAGAACCAGTGGAGTTTTTGCAGGGATGGTCCATTTGTTACTCTATCACTGTTGTCAGTGGGTTTGTTCAGCCTCTCCTCTTCCTCCACAGGTCTGGAAAACTACCCTGTGTCAGGGGACCCTGAGGTCACACTGGGCACTGACATCAGTTAAATTTGTAATTTTGATTTACAAATCGAATTTGCACCAAAGTTGTGTGAAATAGACAAACATTCGCGAAACTCCTTTATGTTGACTTCCAATCAGTTTCCCACCTTGATTTAACGTCGTCATGTTGATTATATGTGTTGAAGTTACAGGGAAACAACATTTATTCTACCATTCTGAGCCCAGTGGCTTGGCTCTGGCAAGATATATTTATTTTCCTCATTACTAAGCCCAACCAATCCAATCTGTGCAAACCAGGAACCAATGAGATTCTAATGATTCTATAGAATAGGTCAGGAATAGTAGTTGAACCAATGAGATTCTAATGATTCTATAGAATAGGTGAGGAATAGTAGTTGAACCAATGAGATTCTAATGATTCTATAGAATAGGTCAGGAATAGTAGTTGAACCAATGAGATTCTAATGATTCTATAGAATAGGTCAGGAATAGTAGTTGAACCAATGAGATTCTAATGATTCTATAGAATAGGTCAGGAATAGTAGTTGAACCAATGAGATTCTAATGATTCTATAGAATAGGTCAGGAATAGTAGTTGAACCAATGAGATTCTAATGATTCTATAGAATAGGTCAGGAATAGTAGTTGAACCAATGAGATTCTAATGATTCTATAGAATAGGTCAGGAATAGTAGTTGAACCAATGAGATTCTAATGATTCTATAGAATAGGTCAGGAATAGTAGTTGAACCAATGAGATTCTAATGATTCTATAGAATAGGTCAGGAATAGTAGTTGAACCAATGAGATTCTAATGATTCTATAGAATAGGTCAGGAATAGTAGTTGAACCAATGAGATTCTAATGATTCTATAGAATAGGACAGGAATAGTAGTTGAACCAATGAGATTCTAATGATTCTATAGAATAGGTCAGGAATAGTAGTTGAACCAATGAGATTCTAATGATTCTATAGAATAGGTCAGGAATAGTAGTTGAACCAATGAGATTCTAATGATTCTATAGAATAGGTCAGGAATAGTAGTTGAACCAATGAGATTCTAATGATTCTATAGAATAGGTCAGGAATAGTAGTTGAACCAATGAGATTCTAATGATTCTATAGAATAGGTCAGGAATAGTAGTTGAACCAATGAGATTCTAATGATTCTATAGAATAGGTCAGGAATAGTAGTTGAACCAATGAGATTCTAATGATTCTACAGAATAGGTGAGGAATAGTAGTTGAACCAATGAGATTCTAATGATTCTATAGAATAGGTCAGGAATAGTAGTTGAACCAATGAGATTCTAATGATTCTATAGAATAGGTCAGGAATAGTAGTTGAACCAATGAGATTCTAATGATTCTATAGAATAGGTGAGGAATAGTAGTTGAACCAATGAGATTCTAATGATTCTACAGAATAGGTCAGGAATAGTAGTTGTTTGTGAATTAAAGAGGCTTTCTGGGTTTCCAACAACAACAAAACCAACACCGACACTTTTTTTGTTTGGGATTTTAAAAGCAAGAGATGTTTTTGCAAAGAAATAGAAACAATTCCTTTAAAAAAAAATGTATCTACAATTGTTACATTTGAAGTTAAATGAATTGTAACATACATTTGACTATGTTGCCGTCTCCTAGCCTGTCTGAAACTGGAGAAATAGAAACCATATTTTTTGAATAATCTACCACTGTTAAATGTTATGTTAGAAATACAGTAAATTCATTGTAATATTATTTTCTGACTGTTTTTCCTGAATGTTTTCCTCTCCAGCTGTGACACTTCAGAAATAGAACCAAGAAGTTAAACAATATAATCTATAGTTGTTATTTGTTCAATTTAATTATGCTAAACTAGTTGTAATATACATTTTTAACAATTATTCTGACTGTTTTTCTATCTCCTAGACGTTGTAACATTTGAGAAATAATATTGTTAATGACAAGTTAAATTAAGTTAAAAATAAATAGAAATATTAATGACTGTTTTGTTTCTTTCTCTTTTCAATCTCTTTTCATTGTATACAATACTGTAATATGTGGTAGTTTACTGTGATGTGTTACTGACCTTAGTAGAACACAATGACTGTAGTATGTGGTAGTTTATTGTGATGTCATACTGACCTTAGTAGAACACAATGACTGTAATATGTGGTAGTTTATTGTGATGTCATACTGACCTTAGTAGAACACAATGACTGTAATATGTGGTAGTTTATTGTGATGTCATACTGACCTTAGTAGAACACAACGACTGTAATATGTGGTAGTTTATTGTGATGTCATACTGACCTTAGTAGAACACAATGACTGTAATATGTGGTAGTTTATTGTGATGTCATGATGTCTGACCTTAGTAGAACACAATGACTGTAATATGTGGTAGTTTATTGTGATGTCATACTGACCTTAGTAGAAGACAATGACTGTAATATGTGGTAGTTTATTGTGATTTCATACTGACCTTAGTAGAACACACTGACTGTAATATGTGGTAGTTTATTGTGATGTCATAATGACCTTAGTAGAACACAATGACTGTATGTCGCTCCCGACAGATCGCCCCGACATCTGGCCATCTGACATAACAAAGGGGGAGAGTTTGATGAATTTTTTTAAATAAATGTTCAAATCTAAGTCATGTGACCTGATTAACGTAAACAAAGGCCTCTAGTCATGAGGCATTAACAACGAACCAATGAGAATGGAATAGGATAGGGGTGAATAGGGGTTCTGTTGGAATAGAAGTTGGGGAAAATAAGTACTGTGGGAATTTAAGGGGCGATCAGGGTTTCAAACAACAACAACACGGACACCCCGACACTTTGTTTGTGGGGGGATTTAAATGTAGGAGACATATTCGTATAGAAATAGATATAATCACTTAAAGAGCATATTATATACCATTTTTAAATATTAAGATAAATTCATTGTTGTTGTATTACTGACTATGTTGCTGTCTCCTAGCCTGTCTGAAACTTGAGAAATAGATATAATATTTTTGGAATAATCTACAACTGTTAAATGTTATGTTAAAAATACAGTAAATTAATTGTAATATTAGTTTCTGACTGTTTTTCCTGACTGTTTTTCCTGACTGTTTTCTCCAGATGTGAAAATTGTGAAATAGAAGCACGATCTTATAAAGTATAATCTACTGTTGTTAATTTATTAATTAATTATTTTTCAGTTTTTTATTTGTTAAAAAAGTTTGAATATCCAATAAATGTCGTTCCACTTCATGATTGTGTCCCACTTGTTGTTGATTCTTCACAAAAAAATACAGTTTTATATCTTTATGTTTGAAGCCTGAAATGTGGCAAAAGGTCGCAAAGTTCAAGGGGGCCGAATACTTTCGCAAGGCAATGTAGTGACACTTGAGAAATAATATTGTTAATGACAAGTTAAATTAAGTTAAATAAATATTAAAATTAATGAATGTTTCGTTTGTTTCTCTTCTCAATCTATTTTTATTGTATACAATACTATATACTATATAATGTGGTAGTTTGTTGACAGCTCACCAGAGTTCATCACTACAGTAAGAGCTAATTCCTGTCTGTAACAGCACCAGGAGCAGCACTCTGTCCATCAGCCTGGACATAGTTTAATATTCATGAGGCAGAGTTGAAGCAGAGTTATATTCCTTGGGCTACAAGACCTATTTCGCCAATTGGTCTTGGACCCATTTTACTGCCGACACAGATCCGATTCCATCACAATTGGACTAACGACGTAATCTGCCCAAGGCGTTTTTTTTCAACTGCCTCCTACGTCGCGACGTCCCCTGAATGCCCATCTACTAACCTGCTAGCCGCGGCCCGCTAGCTGTCTAGAGCATATCGGACTGTTAGCTGAAGAGGTCCATCGGACAAATTCTTTAGCCACTATACCCATTTTGTCAATTGGCCTGGACGCTTTTACCACATGGAGCCCTGCTGATCCATCACGATTAGTCTGCCGACGTAACAGCTTGCGGTGGCTACAACAGACCTCTTCTGTTGCGACGTTCCTCTAAGGCCCTTCTGTTAGCTTGTTAGCCCCAGCCTGCTAGCTGTCTGAATCGCCTCGTCTCCAGCCCGGCGAGCTACTCACTGAACCGCTATGATCACTCGGCTACGCATGCCTCTCCCTAATGTCAATATGCTTGTTTTGGTTAGTGATTATTGCCTTATTTCACTGTAGAGCCTATAGCCCTGCTCAATACGCCTTAGATAACCCTTTAGTTCCACCTCTCACACGGTGACCTCACCTGGTTTATCGTCACTCAATGCATGGGTTTACCTCCACTGTATTCACATCCTACCATACCTTTGTCTGTACATCATGCCTTGAATCTATTCTACCGTGCCCAGAAACCTGCTCCATTTACTCTCTGTTCTGAACGTACTAGACGACCAGTTCTAATAGCCCTTAGTCGTATCCTACACGTCCTCTGTTCCCCTGGTGATATGGAGGTTAACCCAGGTCCTGCAGTGCCATACTCCACTCTCATTCCCCAGGTGCTCTCATCTGTTGACTTTTGTAACTGTAAAAGCCTTGGTTTCATGCATGTTAACATTAGAAGCCTCCTCCCTCAGTTTGTTTTATTCATTAATTTAGCAACCTCTGCCAAACCGGACGTTCTAGCCATGTCTGAATCCTGGCTTAGGAAGACCACCAAAAACCCTGAAATTTCCATTCCTAACCATAACATTTTCAGACAGAATAGAACTACCAAAGAGGGCGGAGTTACAAACTGCAGAGATAGCCTGCAGAGTTCTGTCTTACCATCCAGGTTACAATCTACTGCAGAGATAGCCTGCAGAGTTCTGTCTTACCATCCAGGTCTGTACCCTCTACTGCAGAGATAGCCCAGAGTTCTGTCTCCAGGTCTACCCAGAGATACAAGTTCTGTCTTACCATCCAGGTCTGTACCCAAACAATTTGAGCTTCTACTTTTAAAAACCCACCTTTCCAGACACAAGTCTCTCACTGTTGCCGCTTGTTATAGACCCCCTTCAGCCCCCAGCTGTGCCCTGGACACCATATGTGAGTTGATTGCCCCCCATCTATCTTCAGAGTTCGTACTGTTAGGTGACCTAAACTGGGATATGCTTAACACCCCGACCGTCCTACAATATAAGCCAGATGCCCTCAATCTCACAGAAATGACCAGAAACAAGTCTCTCACCGTTGCTGCTACTTCCTGTCTACTTCCTGTCTGTCACTACAGATAGTAGTAAGAGCTACTTCCTGTCTGTAACAGCACCAGGAGCAGCACTCTGTCCATCAAGGACAAGGTGGTAGTGATACATTTAACTAGACAACATTTTATTTACAAAAGTCAGAGAACGATCATCAAGAGTTTCCACAGTTCAGATGTGATTGGACCATTTATTAAAGTATGAAGAACAACAAGGGAACCATCAAATATAAACAACCATCTTTAACTGATTCAGGTTTACGTTTCTAACAGGAACAATAATCAGTAAAGTTCACTTAAAGGTTCAATCTGGGATTGGTACGTCCATTTTATGACTGTTAAATTAATGATAATTAGGCCATTTATACAGATGTTGATTCTTGAAGACTATGACTTTTAATTCCTCATGACCATAGCCCTTTGTTTTGGTTAATCATGTCACATGACTTAGATTTTAACCTTTTTTTAAAGCTCTTTCATCAAACTGTCCCCCTTTTTATGTCAGATGGTCATGCCAGATGATCGGGCGAGCTTTAGGGGGCGACTTACAGTCAGTGTGTTCTACTAAGGTCAGTATGACATCACAATAAACTACCACATATTACAGTCATTGTGTTCTACTAAGGTCAGTATGACATCACAGTAAACTACCACATATTACAGTCATTGTGTTCTACTAAGGTCATTATGACATCACAGTAAACTACCACATATTACAGTCATTGTGTTCTACTAATGTCAGTAAGACATCACAGTAAACTACCACATATTACAGTCATTGTGTTCTACTAAGGTCAGTATGACATCACAATAAACTACCACATATTACAGTCAGTGTGTTCTACTAAGGTCAGTATCACATCACAATAAACTACCACATATTACAGTCATTGTGTTCTACTAAGGTCAGTATGACATCACAATAAACTACCACATATTACAGTCATTGTGTTCTACTAAGGTCAGTATGACATCACAGTAAACTACCACATATTACAGTCGTTGTGTTCTACTAAGGTCAGTATGAAATCACAGTAAACTACCACATATTACAGTCATTGTGTTCTACTAAGGTCAGTATGACATCACAGTAAACTACCACATATTACAGTCATTGTGTTCTACTAAGGTCAGTATGACATCACAATAAACTACCACATATTACAGTCATTGTGTTCTACTAATGTCAGTAACACATCACAGTAAACTACCACATATTACAGTCATTGTGTTCTACTAATGTCAGTAACACATCACAGTAAACTACCACATATTACAGTCATTGTGTTCTACTAATGTCAGTAACACATCACAGTAAACTACCACATATTACAGTCATTGTGTTCTACTAAGGTCAGTATGACATCACAGTAAACTACCACATATTACAGTCATTGTGTTCTACTAAGGTCATTATGACATCACAGTAAACTACCACATATTACAGTCATTGTGTTCTACTAATGTCAGTAACACATCACAGTAAACTACCACATATTACAGTCATTGTATACAATGAAAAGTGATTGAAATGAGAAACAAAGAAAACAGTCATGAATATTACTATTAATATTATGTATTTAACTTAATTTAACTTGTCATTAATAATATTATTTCTCAAGTGTCAGTATGTATAGGAGATGGCAAAACAGTGAGAAAAACTCTTAAACATTTATATTACTACTACTAGTTTAGCATAATTTAATTTAACAATGAACAACTGTAGATTATATTTTTAACGTTCTTGGTTATATTTCACAGCTGGAGAGAGGAAAACAGTCAGGTAAAACAGTCAGAGAATAATATTACAATTAATTTAAAGTATTTTAACGTAACATTTAACAGTTGTAGATTAATTAACAAATATAGTTTCTATTTCTCAAGTTACAGACAGGCGAGATGGCAACATAGTCAGAAACAATATTTTAAATTAATTTAACTTAATATTTAACAATTGTAGACAAAACATGTTTTAATGTGATTGTTTCAATTTCTTTGCAAAAACGTCTCTTACTTTTAATTTCCGAGACAAATGTTTTGTTGTGTCCTTTTTGTTGTTGTTTGAAACCCAGATGACCTCTTTAATTCCCACAACTTCTATTCTGCCCCTTTTCTGTTCTCATTGGATCCGGGTTTGTTTGTACATGTTGGATTGGTTGGGCTTAGTAATGAGGAAAATATATATCTTGCCAGAGCCAAGCCACTGGGCACAAAATGGTAGAATCAGTGTTGTTTCCCTGTAACTTCAACAAATATAATCAACATGACGACGTTAAATCAAGGTGGGAAACTGATTGGAAGTCATCAAAGTTAACGAATTTCGGGACTGTTGATATTATTGTCACCCAACTTTTAGTCCAAATCCATTTGCTCAAATTGTAAATCAAAATTAGACATTGAACTGATGTCAGTGACCAGTGTGACCTCAGCCTCAGGGTCCCCTGACACAAGGCAGTTTCCCAGACCTGTGGAGGAAGAGGAGAGGCTGAACAAACCCACTGACAACAGTGATAGAGTAACAAATGGACCATCCCCCAAAAAACTCCACTGATTCTATAAAATTATAACTGACGAGGAGAAGAACCAGTGGGAGGTAGCTGACAATCATAGACACCATGATGATTGAAATGATCCTGAAGGCCCTCAGCTTCATGTTGTTCATCCCTTCCCCCTCTCTCTCTCCTTCCCCCGGACCGGGACGTTTCAGAGCCCAGAGAACAGCCAGGCAACAGAACAACATCACAGAAAGAGTAAGCAGGTTTAAAATCAAAGTAAAGATCTTCCACCATGCAGATTGGTATTTACTAAGCAGATTTACAAAGCAGAACCCAAGCACCATCATCCAGACAACACCACAACACCCCACCCTGTATCTCAATGGTTTGTACTTCAGGAAGGTTACAGGGTGAACCACCGCCAGGTAGCGCTCCACACAGATACAGCACTGGAACAGAGGACGACCAAAGAGGTTGAAACCGGCAAAGAATGTCCCAGCGCTCAATAAAGCGCCATTCTCTTGGATGTGATAATGAATTAAAAACATCAGACTGGACAGGATGGAGAGGATCTCAGACACAGCCAGGTTGAGAGAGAAGAAGTCTGAAGCCATCGTCCCTACAGCTCCGGTCACCATCAGCAACAGAACGTAGATGTTGGTGGGGAGACCCAGGATGAGGTTGATAGAGAAGGCAGCAGTGTACAGAACATACTGGACAGACTGGAAAGGAAGATGGGGAGACCCAGGATGAGGTTGATGGAGATGGCAGCAGTGTACAGAACATACTGGACAGACTGGAAAGGAAGATGGGGAGACCCAGGATGAGGTTGATAGAGACGGCAGTTGTGAACGTTACATACTGGACAGACTGGAAAGGAAGATGGGGAGACCCAGGATGAGGTTGATAGAGATGGCAGCAGTGTACAGAACATACTGGACAGACTGGAAAGGAAGATGGGGAGACCCAGGATGAGGTTGATGGAGATGGCAGCAGTGTACAGAACATACTGGACAGACTGGAAAGGAAGATGGGGAGACCCAGGATGAGGTTGATAGAGAAGGCAGCAGTGTACAGAACATACTGGACAGACTGGAAAGGAAGATGGGGAGACCCAGGATGAGGTTGATAGAGAAGGCAGCAGTGTACAGAACATACTGGACAGACTGGAAAGGAAGATGGGGAGACCCAGGATGAGGTTGATAGAGAAGGCAGCAGTGTACAGAACATACTGGACAGACTGGAAAGGAAGATGGGGAGACCCAGGATGAGGTTGATAGAGATGGCAGCAGTGTACAGAACATACTGGACAGACTGGAAAGGAAGATGGGGAGACCCAGGATGAGGTTGATGGAGATGGCAGCAGTGTACAGAACATACTGGACAGACTGGAAAGGAAGATGGGGAGACCCAGGATGAGGTTGATAGAGATGGCAGCAGTGTACAGAACATACTGGACAGACTGGAAAGGAAGATGGGGAGACCCAGGATGAGGTTGATGGAGATGGCAGCAGTGTACAGAACATACTGGACAGACTGGAAAGGAAGATGGGGAGACCCAGGATGAGGTTGATGGAGATGGCAGCAGTGTACAGAACATACTGGACAGACTGGAAAGGAAGATGGGGAGACCCAGGATGAGGTTGATGGAGATGGCAGCAGTGTACAGAACATACTGGACAGACTGGAAAGGAAGATGGGGAGACCCAGGATGAGGTTGATAGAGAAGGCAGCAGTGTACAGAACATACTGGACAGACTGGAAAGGAAGATTGTATCACTTTATAATAACATTCAATTAGTAAGACATTTATAAGACATTTAAAAACAGTTTACTTTACTGATCATTATTTACACATTTCAATCCCTTATCAATGGTTTATTATTGGATGTTATTATAATGTTTTACCAGAAGGTGTTCAGAGAAGGAGGAGAGGAGAGTAGAGTTGCTGTCTACAGAGGTGTTCATCTCTTCTCAGTCGTTGGGGTCTGTGAATGTACGAGACAAAACATTTCGATTTTGAAATAAGTGAATTTGTCCAAATACAATATGAATAAAAATATTGTCTCTTAAAAGTACACTACCTGTCACGTTCCTCAGACAAACCTGGTCTCTTCAGTGTTCAGTGTAGACTACCTGTCACGTTCCTCAGACAAACCTGGTCTCTTCAGTGTTCAGTGTAGACTACCTGTCACGTTCCTCAGACAACCCTGGTCTCTTCAGTGGTCAGTGTAGACTACCTGTTGTGTTCCTCAGACAACCCTGGTCTCTTCAGTGGGTCTAAAGCTCTGCCTCTGACCCAGCCTTCACACAGGTGTGTGTTTCCTCCCCAGCTTTTCTGAAGGACAACACAAAGCAAATCTAGTTCCTCCCCCAACCCATTATCTCATTGGATAGCATTGAGTTGGCTGTGTTGTTAACCATTATTTTGTCTGGTTTGAATCTCCCCTAAAGCTCGGCCCTTCCTTTGCACAGGTGTGTGTTACTTAATGGAGAAATGTATTTAGCCAGAACCAGATATGCAAAACGTAGGAGGCGAAGGCCAGATCCAAACCAAACACAACACATGTTCTGTAGCAAGGTAACATTAGGTTAGTCTGTGGAGTGGAATGTGATTGGGTGTAACAGGGGAAGAGGCGTGATAAACGCTGTTCATCATTTTTCAATTGGTTGACAGATCTGTAGTTGTGTTTGGTTTGAAACCATGCTGGACAACGCAAAGTAAATCTAAACCCCACCCCCTCAACACTTGCCCTCATTGGACAGTTTTTACGCATCATTTAGTCTAGCAATATGATCAGGGAGTTTTTCTTCAATTTGTTTTTCAATCCCTTTAAATGCTGTTTACCTTTAATTAGAAATCAGCACAACATTAGAATGTAGCCAATGGAGAATGAGTTCAGTGAAAGAAAGCCATCAAAACTAATTAATCTCCGTTTCTGAACCCACGCATAGCTAAAACAATGGATAGATGTTGACCTAAGAGTTGTGTAAAGTCGGTAGAATCTTATAAAAAATGATTCAAAGCTGTAATGGCTGCCAAAGGCGCTACCACAGGCAAAACACCTGTCTCAACTTCAACAGTGAAGAGGCGACTCCGGGATGCTGAAATACCAAATTAACTGGCCTGATGAACACAGGATGCCTGGGCAGTGATAGTGGTTCCTCTCCATTGCTCGTTGTGTTGATTTCATCATGTCCATTTGGTGATGTTTTATCACTCTTTAAACATATTGCAAATGGACAAAAGTCACCAGCAAGTCACCGTCCATCAGTCAATTAGATATCATTCTGACACCACTGTTAGACATAGAAACACCAGATTTACACTTAATTTTTTTATTCTATTATGATTAATAATTATGAGGCCACTAGAGGGAGATTTGGTCATTTGACTTCAGGAACTGGCTACAAAAGAGAGAACCCTAAAGATTCAGCACATCTTGTGTTTCTATAAAAGCCAAAACATTCCTCAATATTAGTAGTCGGCATTGTATCATTGTGCTTTCTGATGAAAGACCATGTGAGCTACATGCAACATGTTAGCGATAGTTTCAGTGTCCTTGTGGTAATGCCTGAGATGGCCGAGCACTGATGTCCCACTGTAATAATACAATAAAATAAACAATTGTTTCAGGTAGGGTTCAAAAGGAAATTAATTTCCCCAAAATGATCAGGTTTTCATGCTCATTCCCTTCTGATTATGGGAATCTTCCAACCGGGATATCTGGAAAACCTTGGGATTCTGGGAAAGTATAACAAAATGTTCCAACTGTAATGGCAGGGACGATAAATATACATGTTTCCTGTGGAATTTTATTCCATTACTACTAAAGACACACAGCATTATTGACATTTAGACCATTTAGATTTTAGGTAGAAATGTTAGGGAGATATTCTCAGGGTCCCCTGATACAGGCCAGTTTCCCAGCTCTGTGGAGGTAGAGGAGGGGCTGAACAAACCCAGAGATGATTATGAGGAGAAAGAGATGGCGAGAGCAAAGTAGAAGTCGTTGAAGTTCAGGTACCCTTGGAAAGACACAGCGACCATGACAGGAAGAACACTCACGACCACAGACACTAGAATTACCAGAATGATCCAGAAAGCCTTTCTCTTCATGTTGTTCATCCCTTCCCCCTCTCTCTCTCCTTCCCCCGGCCCGGGACGTCTCAGAGCTCTGAGAACAGCCAGGCAGCAGAACAACTCAATGGAAAACACAACCAGATACTGAGCCAAGTAAAAGTAATAGAAGGTGGTTGAGAAAGACATGAACAACGCAGCAACACAGAACCCAAGAACCACCAGCCAGACAACACCACAACACCCCACCCTGTACCTCAGGGGTTTGTACTTCAGGAAGGTTACAGGGTGGACCACCGCCAGGTAGCGCTCCACACAGATACAGCACTGGAACAGAGGACGACTGACAGTAAGTAAACCCATAGAGAAAGCCCTGGCAGGCAGGAACAAGCCATTCAACAGATAGTAGTCCAGCAAAGTCAAGACATTGAATAGACAGTAGATGATCTCAGACACGGTCAGGTTGAGAGAGAAGAACTCTGAAGCCATCGTCCCTACAGCTCCGGTCACTATCAGCCACAGGACGTAGACATTGGTGGGGAGGCCCAGGATGAGGTTGAGTAGGTAGGCGATGGTGAAGAGATATTTGGTTTGGTCCATGTAGTTGTTTAGGTTGTCCAGGGTAGAGGAGGGAGAGGAGTCGTTCACCACAGACGTGTTCATCTTCTCTTCAGTCCAATAGAACTAGAATGACAATAGAACTAGAATGACAATAGAACTAGAATGACAATAGAACTAGAATGACAATAGAACTAGAATAGAACCCACGGAATGACAGAGATGTTCTGTGATCTTTTGGGAGTTCCAGGGTTCGTGTGATGACAGATAAAAATGGAAAGAAATAATTAATGTCAGAGAATCCTTTGCATTGTGATTCAAAATGACATACATCACAAATGTTACCTAACCAACCAGAGGGAAAGATGAAGAAGACATTACCTTCACATGTCACCTTTCATTTCCTATTTAGCTTCAAAATATAATATTTCAGTCAACAATATGAAGCTTATAGCATCTTTAAAAAGTCAACGCCAACTTTGACATCTCATATCTATCAATATTTTGCTGCTCCATTTTTATTTCCAATTCCAGTTGAATCAAAACTAAAATCAAAAGTTACCATGGGGTCCTACCTGTCTCAGAGTAGTGCTCCGTCCCTCTCTTCCTCTGGGAGTTTACAGGTGTAGTGTCTGTCTCAGAGTAGTGCTCCGTCCCTCTCTTCCTCTGGGAGTTTACAGGTGTAGTGTCTGTCTCAGAGTAGTGCTCCGTCCCTCTCTTCCTCTGGGAGTTTACAGGTGTAGTGTCTGTCTCAGAGTAGTGCTCCGTCCCTCTCTTCCTCTGGGAGTTTACAGGTGTAGTGTCTGTCTCAGGAGCTGAAGAAGCCTGTATAGTACTCTGCTCACTTCGTGCTTCCTTACCTTACCTTTGTATATCACTCACTCGCACACACACACACACACACACACACACACACACACACACACACACACACACACACACACACGCACACGCACACGCACACGCACACGCACACGCACACACACACGCACGCGCGCACACACACGCGCGCGCACACACACACACACACACACACACACACACACACACACACACACACACACACACACACACACACACACACACACACACACACACACACACACACACACACACACACACACACAGCCTCTAACTCTGTCCATTAACATAACATCAGAGGGGAAGTCAACACAGCCAGGTAATGACCAGGAACCAGATTATTCTAAATTGATGCTTGATTTCCATCCCTTGGCTTCAGGGACGGAAGTTTTGACTGCGTCACCAACGACACCCTAAACCCTAAATAGTGAACTTCCTTTGACTAGGACCCATGTGGGGAAGAGGGTGTCATTTGGAACGGACGATTGGTGACGGACATCAGAAGGTCATCGCTGTCCAATCAAATGTGCCTCGGAGAGGCAGTATACCACTCTATAAAGATGTCCTACAGTATACCACTCTATAAAGGTGTCCTACAGTATACCACTCTATAAAGGTGTTTACAGTATACCACTCTATAAAGGTGTCCTACAGTATACCACTCTATAAAGGTGTCCTTCAGTATACCACTCTATAAAGGTGTCCTACAGTATACCACTCTATAAAGGTGTCCTACAGTATACCACTCTATAAAGGTGTCCTTCAGTATACCACTCTATAAAGGTGTCCTTCAGTATAACACTCTATAAAGGTGTCCTTCAGTATACCACTCTATAAAGGTGTCCTTCAGTACACCACTCTATAAAGGTGTCCTTCAGTATAACACTCTATAAAGGTGTCCTTCAGTATACCACTCTATAAAGGTGTCCTTCAGTATACCACTCTATAAAGGTGTCCTTCAGTATACCACTCTATAAAGGTGTCCTTCAGTATAACACTCTATAAAGGTGTCCTTCAGTATACCACTCTATAAAGGTGTCCTTCAGTATACCACTCTATAAAGGTGTCCTTCAGTATACCACTCCATAAAGGTGTCCTACAGTATACCACTCTATAAAGGTGTCCTTCAGTATACCACTCTATAAAGGTGTCCTTCAGTATACCACTCTATAAAGGTGTCCTTCAGTATACCACTCTATAAAGGTGTCCTACAGTATACCACTCTATAAAGGTGTTTACAGTATACCACTCTATAAAGGTGTTTACAGTATACCACTCTATAAAGGTGTCCTTCAGTATACCACTCTATAAAGGTGTCCACAGTATACCACTCTATAAAGGTGTCCTTCAGTATACCACTCTATAAAGGTGTCCTTCAGTATAACACTCTATAAAGGTGTCCTTCAGTACACCACTCTATAAAGGTGTCCTACAGTATACCACTCTATAAAGGTGTTTACAGTATACCACTCTATAAAGGTGTCCTTCAGTACACCACTCTATAAAGGTGTCCTACAGTATACCACTCTATAAAGGTGTTTACAGTATACCACTCTATAAAGGTGTCCTTCAGTATACCACTCTATAAAGGTGTTTACAGTATACCACTCTATAAAGGTGTCCTACAGTATACCACTCTATAAAGGTGTCCTACAGTATACCACTCTATAAAGGTGTCCTTCAGTATACCACTCTATAAAGGTGTCCTTCAGTATACCACTCTATAAAGGTGTTTACAGTATACCACTCTATAAAGGTGTTTACAGTATACCACTCTATAAAGGTGTCCTACAGTATACCACTCTATAAAGGTGTCCTTCAGTATACCACTCTATAAAGGTGTCCTTCAGTATACCACTCTATAAAGGTGTTTACAGTATACCACTCTATAAAGGTGTCCTTCAGTATACCACTCTATAAAGGTGTTTACAGTATACCACTCTATAAAGGTGTTTACAGTGTACCACTCCCTTTGGTGCTTAGGTTTCCCCAGCCTTGTACCGCTTGAGTTGTCTGTCTCATTCTATCTACTCTCTCTAGTACCGCCCAACTTGAGTTGTCTGGGGGTCTGTCTCATTCTATCTACCTCTCTCTAGTACCGCCCAACTTGAGTTGTCTGGGGTCTGTCTCATTCTATCTACCTCTCTCTAGTACCGCCCAATTAGAGTTGTCTGTCTCATTCTATCTACCTCTCTCTAGTACCTCTCAACTAGAGTTGTCTGTCTCATTCTATCTACCTCTCTCTAGTACCGCTCAACTAGAGTTGTCTGTCTCATTCTATCTACCTCTCTCTAGTACCTCTCAACTAGAGTTGTCTGTCTCATTCTATCTACCTCTCTCTAGTACCTCTCAACTAGAGTTGTCTGTCTCATTCTATCTACCTCTCTCTAGTACCTCTCAACTAGAGTTGTCTGTCTCATTCTATCTACCTCTCTCTAGTACCTCTAAACTAGAGTTGTCTGTCTCATTCTATCTACCTCTCTCTAGTACCTCTCAACTAGAGTTGTCTGTCTCATTCTATCTACCTCTCTCTAGTACCGCTCAACTAGAGTTGTCTGTCTCATTCTATCTACCTCTCTCTAGTACCGCTCAACTAGAGTTGTCTAATGGTCTGTCTCATTCTATCTACCTCTCTCTAGTACCGCTCAACTAGAGTTGTCTAATGGTCTGTCTCATTCTATCTACCTCTCTCTAGTACCTCTCAACTAGAGTTGTCTGTCTCATTCTATCTACCTCTCTCTAGTACCTCTCAACTAGAGTTGTCTGTCTCATTCTATCTACCTCTCTCTAGTACCGCTCAACTAGAGTTGTCTGTCTCATTCTATCTACCTCTCTCTAGTACTGCCCAACTAGAGTTGTCTGGGGGTCTGTCTCATTCTATCTACCTCTCTCTAGTATCTCTCAACTAGAGTTGTCTGTCTCATTCTATCTACCTCTCTCTAGTACCGCCCAACTAGAGTTGTCTGTCTCATTCTATCTACCTCTCTCTAGTATCTCTCAACTAGAGTTGTCTGTCTCATTCTATCTACCTCTCTCTAGTACCTCTCAACTAGAGTTGTCTGTCTCATTCTATCTCTGACTCTCTTCAATGTCAGATGACTTCTTCTTCTTCTTTTCGTCACCGGGACATAACACGTTGTCTCTGGAAACACACACACACACACACACACACACACACACACACACACACACACACACACACACACACACACACACACACACACACACACACACACACACACACACACACACACACACACACACACACACACACACACACACACACACACACACACACACACACACACACACACACACACACACACACACACACACACACACACACACACACACACACACACACACACACACACACACACACACACACACACACCTGTGTTATCACTAACTCACTCACACTCACCCTGTTTATACAAAACCTGTGTCTATCACTCTCTCTCTCTCTCTCTCTCTCTCTCTCTCTCTATTCTCTCTCTCTCTCTCTCTCTCTCTCTCTCTCTCTCTCTCTCTCTATTCTCTCTCTCTCTCTCTCTCTCTCTCTCTCTCTCTCTCTCTCTCTCTCTCTCTCTCTCTCTCTCTCTCTCTCTCTCTCTCTCTCTCTCTCTCTCTCTCTCTCTCCCCTCACTTCTGAGCATATATTTCAGGTAAGCTCTATTCCCTAATGCCAACTATAAGCCTTACTAGGCAGACGAGGAGGGGTGTGTGTGGTTGTTTGATTGATACAGAGTGGGAGAAAGAAAGAGATAGCTGGTGTGTGTGTAAGTAACACCATTCTTCAGGACTCTAAAGGAATAGCATCGTTAGCCTTCACATCATTAATAGCACACACAGACACACACACACCCACACACACACACACACACACACACACACACACACACACACACACACACACACACACACACACACACACACACACACACACACACACACACACACACATGTTCTGGCTTAGGAGGCAGGTTTACATGCCAGCAGTTATCTAGTCAAGTAAACAACAAAGATAAGTGGAAAGATTCCAATACACTCACTATCACTACATTATCACATCATAGGTCCTATATAGTACACTACACTCACTATCACTACATTATCACATCATAGGTCCTATATAGTACAATACACTCACTATCACTACATTATCACATCATGGGTCCTATATAGTACACTACACTCACTATCACTACATTATCACATCATGGGTCCTATATAGTACACTACACTCACTATCACTACATTATCACATCATAGGTCCTATATAGTACACTACACTCACTATCACATCATAGGTCCTATATAGTACACTACACTCACGATCACTACATTATCACATCATAGATCCTATATAGTACACTACACTCACTATCACATCATAGGTCCTATATAGTACACTACACTCACTATCACTACATTATCACATCGTAGGTCCTATATAGTACACTACACTCACTATCACATCATAGGTCCTATATAGTATACTACACTCACTATCACTACATTATCGCATCATAGGTCCTATATAGTACACTACACTCACTATCACTACATTATCACATCATAGGTCCTATATAGTACACTACACTCACTATCACTACATTATCACATCATAGGTCCTATATAGTACACTACACTCACTATCACATCATAGGTCCTATATAGTACACTACACTCACTATCACTACATTATCACATCATAGGTCCTATATAGTACACTACACTCACTATCACTACATTATCACATCATGGGTCCTATATAGTACACTACACTCACTATCACTACATTATCACATCATAGGTCCTATATAGTACACTACACTCACTATCACTACATTATCACATCATAGGTCCTATATAGTACACTACACTCACTATCACTACATTATCACATCATAGGTCCTATATAGTACACTACACTCACTATCACTACATTATCACATCATAGATCCTATATAGTACACTACACTCACTATCACATCATAGGTCCTATATAGTACACTACACTCACTATCACTACATTATCACATCGTAGGTCCTATATAGTACACTACACTCACTATCACATCATAGGTCCTATATAGTATACTACACTCACTATCACTACATTATCGCATCATAGGTCCTATATAGTACACTACACTCACTATCACTACATTATCACATCATAGGTCCTATATAGTACACTACACTCACTATCACTACATTATCACATCGTAGGTCCTATATAGTACACTACACTCACTATCACATCATAGGTCCTATATAGTACACTACACTCACTATCACTACATTATCACATCATAGGTCCTATATAGTACACTACACTCACTATCACTACATTATCACATCGTAGGTCCTATATAGTACACTACACTCACTATCACTACATTATCACATCATAGGTCCTATATAGTACACTACACTCACTATCACTACATTATCACATCGTAGGTCCTATATAGTACACTACACTCACTATCACTACATTATCACATCATAGGTCCTATATAGTACACTACACTCACTATCACTACATTATCACATCGCAGGTCCTATATAGTACACTACACTCACTATCACATCATAGGTCCTATAAAGTATACTACACTCACTATCACTACATTATCACATCATAGGTCCTATATAGTACACTACACTCACTATCACTACACTATCACATCATAGGTCCTATATAGTACACTACACTCACTATCACTACATTATCACATCATAGGTCCTATATAGTACACTACACTCACTATCACTACATTATCACATCATAGGTCCTATATAGTACACTACACTCACTATCACTACATTATCACATCATAGGTCCTATATAGTACACTACACTCACTATCACTACATTATCACATCGTAGGTCCTATATAGTACACTGCACTCACTATCACATCATAGGTCCTATATAGTATACTACACTCACTATCACTACATTATCACATAATAGGTCCTATATAGTACACTACACTCACTATCACTACATTATCACATCATAGGTCCTATATAGTACACTACACTCACTATCACTACATTATCACATCATAGGTCCTATATAGTACACAACACTCACTATCACTACATTATCACATCATAGGTCCTATATAGTACACTACACTCACTATCACTACATTATCACATCGTAGGTCCTATATAGTACACTACACTCACTATCACATCATAGGTCCTATATAGTATACTACACTCACTATCACTACATTATCACATCATAGGTCCTATATAGTACACTACACTCACTATCACTACATTATCACATCATAGGTCCTATATAGTACACTACACTCACTATCACTACATTATCACATCATAGGTCCTATATAGTACACTACACTCACTATCACTACATTATCACATCATAGGTCCTATATAGTAAACTACACTCACTATCACTACATTATCACATCATAGGTCCCATATAGTACACTACACTCACTATCACTACATTATCACATCATAGGTCCTATATAGTACAATACACTCACTATCACTACATTATCACATCATAGGTCCTATATAGTAAACTACACTCACTATCACTACATTATCACATCATAGGTCCTATATAGTACACTACACTCACTATCACTACATTATCACATCATAGGTCCTATATAGTACACTACACTCACTATCACTACATTATCACATCATAGGTCCTATATAGTACAATACACTCACTATCACTACATTATCACATCATAGGTCCTATATAGTGCACTACACTCACTATCACTACAGCTATTATCACATCATAGGCTGAGTCCTATATAGTGCACTACATTAGACCGGGTCCCTATATAGTGCACTACTTTAGACCAGAGCCCTATGTAGTCCACTACTTTAGACCAGGGCCTATTGTGAGTCCTAAATAGTGCACGTTAGGCCCGTTAAGAAGCAGTACTCTCCATAGGTAATGGGGTAGCAGTCTCTAATATCAGTGATAGGTACTGAGACGTCTCTAATATCAGTGATAGGTACTGACACGTCTCTAATATCAGTGATAGGTACTGACACGTCTCTAATATCAGTGATAGGTACTGACACGTCTCTAATATCAGTGATAGGTACTGACACGTCTGTATTATCAGTGATAGGTACTGACACGTCTCTAATATCAGTGATAGGTACTGACACGCCCCTAATATCAGTGATAGGTACTGACACGTCTCTAATATCAGTGATAGGTACTGACACGTCTCTAATATCAGTGATAGGTACTGACACGTCCCTAATATCAGTGATAGGTACTGACACGTCTCTAATATCAGTGATAGGTACTGACACGTCTCTAATATCAGTGATAGGTACTGACACGTCCCTAATATCAGTGATAGGTACTGACACGTCTCTAATATCAGTGATAGGTACTGACACGTCTCTAATATCAGTGATAGGTACTGACACGTCTCTAATATCAGTGATAGGTACTGACACGTCTCTAATATCAGTGATAGGTACTGACACGTCTCTAATATCAGTGATAGGTACTGACACGTCTCTAATATCAGTGATAGGTACTGACACGTCCCTAATATCAGTGATAGGTACTGACACGTCTCTAATATCAGTGATAGGTACTGACACGTCTCTAATATCAGTGATAGGTACTGACACGTCCCTAATATCAGTGATAGGTACTGACACGTCTCTAATATCAGTGATAGGTACTGACACGTCTCTAATATCAGTGATAGGTACTGACACGTCCCTAATATCAGTGATAGGTACTGACACGTCTCTAATATCAGTGATAGGTACTGACACGTCCCTAATATCAGTGATAGGTACTGACACGTCTCTAATATCAGTGATAGGTACTGACACGTCTCTAATATCAGTGATAGGTACTGAGACGTCTCTAATATCAGTGATAGGTACTGACACGTCCCTAATATCAGTGATAGGTACTGACACGTCTCTAATATCAGTGATAGGTACTGACACGTCCCTATTATCAGTGATAGGTACTGACACGTCCCTAATATCAGTGATAGGTACTGAGACGTCTCTAATATCAGTGATAGGTACTGACACGTCTCTAATATCAGTGATAGGTACTGACACGTCCCTAATATCAGTGGTAGGTACTGACACGTCCCTAATATCAGTGATGGGTACTGAGACGTCCCTAATATCAGTGATAGGTACTGACACGTCTCTAATATCAGTGATAGGTTCTGAGACGTCTCTAATATCAGTGATAGGTACTGACACGTCTCTAATATCAGTGATAGGTACTGACACGTCCCTAATATCAGTGATAGGTACTGACACGTCTCTAATATCAGTGATAGGTACTGAGACGTCTCTAATATCAGTGATAGGTACTGACACGTCTCTAATATCAGTGATAGGTACTGACACGTCTCTAATATCAGTGATAGGTACTGACACGTCCCTAATATCAGTGATAGGTACTGACACGTCTCTAATATCAGTGATGGGTACTGACACGTCTCTAATATCAGTGATAGGTACTGACACGTCTCTAATATCAGTGATAGGTACTGACACGTCCCTAATATCAGTGATGGGTACTGACACGTCTCTAATATCAGTGATAGGTACTGACACGTCTCTAATATCAGTGATAGGTACTGACACGTCCCTAATATCAGTGATAGGTACTGACACGTCTCTAATATCAGTGATGGGTACTGACACGTCTCTAATATCAGTGATAGGTACTGACACGTCTCTAATATCAGTGATAGGTACTGACACGTCTCTAATATCAGTGATAGGTACTGACATGTCCCTAATATCAGTGATAGGTACTGACACGTCCCTAATATCAGTGATAGGTACTGACACGTCTCTAATATCAGTGATAGAGCCGGTTGTCGTCCTCCCTAATAGAGCCGGTTGTCGTCCTCCCGAATAGAGCCAGCTGTAGTCCTCCCTAATAGAGCCAGTTGTAGTCCTCCCTAATAGAACTGGTTGTCGTCCTCCCTAATAGAGGCGGTTGTAGTCCTCCCTAATAGAGCCGGTTGTAGTCCTCCCTAATAGAGCCGGTTGTAGTCCTCCCTAATAGAGCCGGTTGTAGTCCTCCCTAATAGAGCCGGTTGTAGTCCTCCCTAATAGAGCCGGTTGTAGTCCTCCCTAATAGAGCCGGTTGTAGTCCTCCCTAATAGAGCCGGTTGTAGTCCTCCCTATTATCAGTGATAGGTCATGGAACAGATTGCAGCTAGCATGTAGCATCTGGAAGTATGTGTTTAGCTTTGCTTTGAGGCCCGTGTGTGTGTGTGTGTGTGTGTGTGTGTGTGTGTGTGTGTGTGTGTGTGTGTGTGTGTGTGTGTGTGTGTGTGTGTGTGTGTGTGTGTGTGTGTGTGTGTGTGTGTGTGTGTGTGTGTAGCCTTGCTTTGAGGCACTGAGCTGCTGGCTTCTCTCCCGTCCCCTATGACGTCAGTTAACTCTGGAGGAGAGGAGAGGAGAGAAGAGCAGAGGGGAGGAGGGGGGAGAGGAGGGGAGGGGAGGAGAGAAGAGAAGAGGGGAGGGGAGAAGAGGGGAGAAGAGGGGAGGAGAGAAGAGGGGAGGGGAGGGGGTTTGAGAAGAGGGGAGGGGAGGAGAGAAGAGAAGAGGGGGAGGAGAGGGGAGGGGAGAAGAGCAGAGGGGATGAGAGAAGAGCAGAGGGGAGGAGAGCAGAGCAGAGGGGGAGAGGGGAGGGGAGGGAGGAGAGAGAGAGAGGACCAGGGAGAGGAGAGAGAGGACCAGGGAGAGGAGAGGGAGGACCAGGGAGAGGAAAGGGAGGACCAGGGAGAGGAGAGGGAGGACCAGGGAGAGGAGAGAGGACCAGGGAGAGGAGAGGGAGGACCAGGGAGAGGAGAGGGAGGACCAGGGAGAGGAGAGAGAGGACCAGGGAGAGGAGAGGGAGGACCAGGGAGAGGAGAGGGAGGACCAGGGAAATGAGAGGGAGGACCAGGGAGAGGAGAGGGAGGACCAGGAGAGGAGAGGGGGACCAGGGAGAGGAGAGGGGGACCAGGGAGAGGAGAGGGAGGACCAGGGAGAGGAGAGGGAGGACCAGAGAGAGGAGAGGGAGGACCAGGAGAGGAGAGGGAGGACCAGGGAGAGGAGAGGGAGGACCAGGGAGAGGAGAGAGAGGACCAGGGAGAGGACCAGGGAGAGGACCAGGGAGAGGAGAGGGAGGACCAGGGAGAGGAGAGGGAGGACCAGGGAGAGGAGAGGGGGGACCAGGGAGAGGAGAGGGAGGACCAGGGAGAGGAGAGGGGGACCAGGGAGAGGAGAGGGAGGACCAGGGAGAGGAGAGGGGGACCAGGGAGAGGAGAGGGAGGTCTGATGGTTCCTGTCTGATGGTTCCTGTACCTGATGGTTCCTGTATCTGATGGTTCCTGTACCTGATGGTTCCTGTCTGATGGTTCCTGTGTCTGATGGTTCCTGTACCTGATGGTTCCTGTATCTGATGGTTCCTGTACCTGATGGTTCCTGTGTCTGATGGTTCCTGTCTGATGGTTCCTGTGTCTGATGGTTCCTGTATCTGATGGTTCCTGTGTCTGATGGTTCCTGTCTGATGGTTCCTGTATCTGATGGTTCCTGTACCTGATGGTTCCTGTACCTGATGGTTCCTGTCTGATGGTTCCTGTACCTGATGGTTCCTGTATCTGATGGTTCCTGTCTGATGGTTCCTGTACCTGATGGTTCCTGTGTCTGATGGTTCCTGTCTGATGGTTCCTGTCTGATGGTTCCTGTACCTGATGGTTCCTGTACCTGATGGTTCCTGTACCTGATGGTTCCTGTACCTGATGGTTCCTGTACCTGATGGTTCCTCTACCTGATGGTTCCTGTCTGATGGTTCCTGTACCTGATGGTTCCTCTACCTGATGGTTCCTGTCTGATGGTTCCTGTACCTGATGGTTCCTTTATCTGATTGTCATGGTGGCTTTCAAGACACCTGGGAACTCTGAAATCATGACGTCAGTGAACTTCAGGTCGGGAAGTTGAGGCTCTGAAAAGATGAGTTTCCCAGTTGCATGTCCTTTCAGAACCATTTTCCCCAGTCAGATCTCGTTTTTTCCCAGAGTTCCCAAATGTCTGGAATGCACTGAAGTCGGAAGTCTGAGATTTCCCGATTTCCCAGTTGGTTTGAACACGGCAGTTGTCACAGCGGAAGGTCACGGTCCCGGCTCTCTCCTTCCTTTCCACCAGAGAGAGGGGACACAGTCTCTCCACTGCATCTGGGAGGGTAGGGTAGACTAGTGGTTAGAGTGTAGAGGAGGTAGGGTAGCCTAGTGGTTAGAGTGTAGAGGAGGTAGGGTAGCCTAGTGGTTAGAGTGTAGAGGAGGTAGGGTAGCCTAGTGGTTAGAGTGTAGAGGAGGTAGGGTAGCCTAGTGGTGAGAGTGTAGAGGCGGCAGGGTAGCCTAGTGGTTAGAGTGTAGAGGAGGTAGGGTAGCTTAGTGGTTAGAGTGTAGAGGAGGTAGGGTAGCCAAGTGGTTAGAGTGTAGAGGCGGCAGGGTAGTCTAGTGGTTAGAGTGTAGAGGTGGCAGGGTAGCCCAGTGGTTAGAGTGTAGAGGAGGTAGGGTAGCCTAGTGGTGAGAGTGTAGAGGTGGCAGGGTAGTCTAGTGGTTAGAGTGTAGAGGCGGCAGGGTAGTCTAGTGGTTAGAGTGTAGAGGTGGCAGGGTAGCCTAGTGGTTAGATTGTAGAGGAGGTAGGGTAGCCTAGTGGTTAGAGTGTAGGGGCGGCAGGGTAGCCTAGTGGTTAGAGTGTAGGGGTGGCAGGGTAGCCTAGTGGTTAGAGTGTAGAGGAGGTAGGGTAGCCTAGTGGTTAGAGTGTAGAGGAGGTAGGGTAGCCTAGTGGTTAGAGTGTAGAGGAGGTAGGGTAGCCTAGTGGTTAGAGTGTAGAGGTGGCAGGGTAGCCTATAATGGTTAGAGTGTAGGGGTGGCAGGTAGCCTATAATGGTTAGAGTGTAGGGGTGGCAGGTAGCCTAGTGGTTAGAGTGTAGAGGCGGCAGGGTAGCCTATAATGGTTAGAGTGTAGAGGCGGCAGGGTAGCCCAGTGGTTAGAGTGTAGAGGAGGCAGGGTAGCCTTGTGGTTAGAGTGTAGAGGCGGCAGGGTAGCCTATAATGGTTAGAGTGTAGAGGCGGCAGGGTAGCCCAGTGGTTAGAGTGTAGAGGAGGCAGGGTAGCCTTGTGGTTAGAGTGTAGAGGCGGCAGGGTAACCTAGTGGTTAGAGTGTAGAGGCGGCAGGGTAGTCAAATGGTTAGAGTGTAGAGGCGGCAGGGTAGCCTAGTGGTTAGAGTGTAGGGGCGGCAGGATAGCTTGTGGTTAGAGTGTAGGGGCGGCAGGGTAGCCTAGTGGTTAGAGTGTAGGGGCAGCAGGGTAGCCTAGTGGTTAGAGTGTAGGGGCAGCAGGGTAGCCTAGTGGTTAGAGTGTAGAGGCGGCAGGGTAGCCTAGTGGTTAGAGTGTAGAGGTGGCAGGGTAGCCCAGTGGTTAGAGTGTAGAGGAGGTAGGGTAGCCTAGTGGTGAGAGTGTAGAGGTGGCAGGGTAGTCTAGTGGTTAGAGTGTAGAGGCGGCAGGGTAGTCTAGTGGTTAGAGTGTAGAGGTGGCAGGGTAGCCTAGTGGTTAGATTGTAGAGGAGGTAGGGTAGCCTAGTGGTTAGAGTGTAGGGGCGGCAGGGTAGCCTAGTGGTTAGAGTGTAGGGGTGGCAGGGTAGCCTAGTGGTTAGAGTGTAGAGGAGGTAGGGTAGCCTAGTGGTTAGAGTGTAGAGGAGGTAGGGTAGCCTAGTGGTTAGAGTGTAGAGGAGGTAGGGTAGCCTAGTGGTTAGAGTGTAGAGGTGGCAGGGTAGCCTATAATGGTTAGAGTGTAGGGGTGGCAGGTAGCCTATAATGGTTAGAGTGTAGGGGTGGCAGGTAGCCTAGTGGTTAGAGTGTAGAGGCGGCAGGGTAGCCTATAATGGTTAGAGTGTAGAGGCGGCAGGGTAGCCCAGTGGTTAGAGTGTAGAGGAGGCAGGGTAGCCTTGTGGTTAGAGTGTAGAGGCGGCAGGGTAGCCTATAATGGTTAGAGTGTAGAGGCGGCAGGGTAGCCCAGTGGTTAGAGTGTAGAGGAGGCAGGGTAGCCTTGTGGTTAGAGTGTAGAGGCGGCAGGGTAACCTAGTGGTTAGAGTGTAGGGGCGGCAGGATAGCTTGTGGTTAGAGTGTAGGGGCGGCAGGGTAGCCTAGTGGTTAGAGTGTAGGGGCAGCAGGGTAGCCTAGTGGTTAGAGTGTAGGGGCAGCAGGGTAGCCTAGTGGTTAGAGTGTAGAGGCGGCAGGGTAGCCTAGTGGTTAGAGTGTAATGGATGGACTGGTTGGTGAACACTGATGTAATGGATGGACTGGTTGGTGAACACTGATGTAATGGGACTGATGTAATGGATGGACTGGTTGGTGAACACTGATGTAATGGATGGACTGGTTGGTGAACACTGATGTAATGGGACTGATGCAATGGATGGACTGGTTGGTGAACACTGATGTAATGGGACTGATGTAATGGATGGACTGGTTGGTGAACACTGATGTAATGGGACTGATGTAATGGATGGACTGGTTGGTTAACACTGATGTAATGGATGGACTGGTTGGTGAACACTGATGTAATGGGACTGATGTAATGGATGGACTGGTTGGTTAACACTGATGTAATGGGACTGATGTAATGGATGGACTGGTTGGTGAACACTGATGTAATGGGACTGATGTAATGGATAGACTGGTTGGTTAACACTGATGTAATGGGACTGATGTAATGGATGGACTGGTTGGTGAACACTGATGTAATGGGACTGATGTAATGGATAGACTGGTTGGTTAACACTGATGTAATGGGACTGATGTAATGGATGGACTGGTTGGTGAACACTGATGTAATGGGACTGATGTAATGGATAGACTGGTTGGTTAACACTGATGTAATGGGACTGATGTAATGGATGGACTGGTTGGTTAACACTGATGTAATGGATGGACTGGTTGGTGAACACTGATGTAATGGGACTGATGTAATGGATGGACTGGTTGGTTAACACTGATGTAATGGATGGACTGGTTGGTGAACACTGATGTAATGGGACTGATGTAATGGATGGACTGGTTGGTTAACACTGATGTAATGGATGGACTGGTTGGTGAACACTGATGTAATGGGACTGATGTAATGGATGGACTGGTTGGTGAACACTGATGTAATGGATGGACTGGTTGGTGAACACTGATGTAATGGGACTGATGTAATGGATAGACTGGTTGGTGAACACTGATGTAATGGGACTGATGTAATGGATGGACTGGTTGGTTAACACTGATGTAATGGATGGACTGGTTGGTGAACACTGATGTAATGGGACTGATGTAATGGATGGACTGGTTGGTTAACACTGATGTAATGGGACTGATGTAATGGATGGACTGGTTGGTTAACACTGATGTAATGGGACTGATGTAATGGATGGACTGGTTGGTTAACACTGATGTAATGGATGGACTGGTTGGTTAACACTGATGTAATGGGACTGATGTAATGGATGGACTGGTTGGTTAACACTGATGTAATGGGACTGATGTACTGGATGGACTGGTTGGTTAACACTGATGTAATGGGACTGATGTAATGGATGGACTGGTTGGTTAACACTGATGTAATGGATGGACTGGTTGGTGAACACTGATGTAATGGGACTGATGTACTGGATGGACTGGTTGGTTAACACTGATGTAATGGGACTGATGTAATGGATGGACTGGTTGGTTAACACTGATGTAATGGGACTGATGTAATGGATGGACTGGTTGGTGAACACTGATGTAATGGGACTGATGTAATGGATGGACTGGTTGGTTAACACTGATGTAATGGATGGACTGGTTGGTGAACACTGATGTAATGGGACTGATGTAATGGATGGACTGGTTGGTGAACACTGATGTAATGGGACTGATGTAATGGATGGACTGGTTGGTTAACACTGATGTAATGGGACTGATGTAATGGATGGACTGGTTGGTTAACACTGATGTAATGGGACTGATGTAATGGATGGACTGGTTGGTTAACACTGATGTAATGGGACTGATGTAATGGATGGACTGGTTGGTGAACACTGATGTAATGGGACTGATGTAATGGGACTGATGTAATGGATGGACTGGTTGGTGAACACTGATGTAATGGGACTGATGTAATGGATGGACTGGTTGGTTAACACTGATGTAATGGGACTGATGTAATGGATGGACTGGTTGGTGAACACTGATGTAATGGGACTGATGTAATGGATGGACTGGTTGGTGAACACTGATGTAATGGGACTGATGTAATGGATGGACTGGTTGGTTAACACTGATGTAATGGGACTGATGTAATGGATGGACTGGTTGGTTAACACTGATGTAATGGGACTGATGTAATGGATGGACTGGTTGGTTAACACTGATGTAATGGGACTGATGTAATGGATGGACTGGTTGGTGAACACTGATGTAATGGGACTGATGTAATGGATGGACTGGTTGGTGAACACTGATGTAATGGGACTGATGTAATGGATAGACTGGTTGGTGAACACTGATGTAATGGGACTGATGTAATGGATGGACTGGTTGGTGAACACTGATGTAATGGATGGACTGGTTGGTGAACACTGATGTAATGGGACTGATGTAATGGATGGACTGGTTGGTTAACACTGATGTAATGGGACTGATGTAATGGATGGACTGGTTGGTTAACACTGATGTAATGGGACTGATGTAATGGATGGACTGGTTGGTTAACACTGATGTAATGGGACTGATGTAATGGATGGACTGGTTGGTTAACACTGATGTAATGGGACTGATGTACTGGATGGACTGGTTGGTGAACACTGATGTAATGGGACTGATGTAATGGATAGACTGGTTGGTGAACACTGATGTAATGGGACTGATGTAATGGATTGACTGGTTGGTGAACACTGATGTAATGGGACTGATGTAATGGATGGACTGGTTGGTGAACACTGATGTAATGCGATGTGGAGGTACCTCTGTTGTCTGCTGTACCAAACCTCTACATCTGGTGGTATAACACCCTGTAATGTATCTCTCCATCTCTCTCTCTGTCTCTCTGTGTCTCTCTGTCTGTCTCTCTCTCTCTCTCTCTCTCTCTCTCTCTCTCTCTACCTCCCTCTTTCTCTCTCTCTCTCGATCTCTCCTCTCTCTCTCTGTCTGTGTCTCCTCTCTCCCGCTCTCTCCCCTCTCTCTCTCTCTCTTTCTCTCTTAATGTCAGTCTTTCTCTCCCTCTCTCAATCTCAATGTCTCTCTCTCTCGCTGTCACTCTCAATCTCCCAATCTCTCTCTCTCTCTCTCTCTCTCTCTCTGTCTCTCTGTCTCCCTCGCTCTCTCTCTCTCCCATCTCTCTCTCTCTCTGTCTCTCTGTCTCTCTGTCTCTCTCGCTCTCTCTCTCTCTCTCTCTCTCTCTCTCTCTCTCTCTCTCTGTCTCTCTGTCTCCCTCGCTCTCTCTCTCTCCCATCTCCCTCTCTCTGTCTCTCTGTCTCTCTCTCCTCTCTCTCTCTCTCCATCAAATAATAATCAGAAGCAGAGTTGTCTAGATTCTTAACAGCAACCTTAACAACCCAACATCATGTCCTCCGCTTGCCGCCTCACCATGTCACACACACACACACACACGCACACACACACATACACACACACACAAACGCACCCACGCACCACACACGCACGCACCACACACACACACAGGCACGCACCACACACTCCCCATGCCACCAGTACCTCAGAGAGAGAGAGAGAGAGATAGGAAACTCAGTTTAAACTCACAACATAAATATCAAATTACTCATCAAACATCAAACAGACATGACATAAAATATAGATAGGACTCAGAAAGACATTTATGTAATCCACAATGGCTGTGTTATGTAACTGTTACACTTTACCAGACAGACAGACAGACAGACAGACAGACAGACAGACAGACAGACAGACAGACAGACAGACAGACAGACACTGAGGTAGTTATGGTAACACCACACTGGAGGACAGACAGACAGACAGACAGACAGACAGACAGACAGACAGACAGACAGACAGACAGACACTGAGGTAGTTATGGTAACGCCACACTGGAGGACAGACAGACAGACAGACAGACAGACAGACAGACAGACAGACAGACAGACAGACAGACAGACAGACACTGAGGTAGTTATGGTAACGCCACACTGGAGGACAGACAGACAGACAGACAGACAGACAGACAGACAGACAGACAGACAGACAGACAGACAGACAGACACTGAGGTAGTTATGGTAACGCCACACTGGAGGACAGACAGACAGACAGACAGACAGACAGACAGACAGACAGACAGACAGACAGACAGACAGACAGACACTGAGGTAGTTATGGTAACGCCACACTGGAGGACAGACAGACAGACAGACAGACAGACAGACAGACAGACAGACAGACAGACAGACAGACAGACAGACAGACACTGAGGTAGTTATGGTAACGCCACACTGGAGGACAGACAGACAGACAGACAGACAGACAGACAGACAGACAGACAGACAGACACTGAGGTAGTTATGGTAACGCCACACTGGAGGACAGACAGACAGACAGACAGACAGACAGACAGACAGACAGACAGACACTGAGGTAGTTATGGTAACGCCACACTGGAGGACAGACAGACAGACAGACAGACAGACAGACAGACAGACAGACAGACAGACAGACAGACAGACAGACAGACAGACAGACAGTGGCATTAGAAAGCCTAAACAGTATATTTGACCTATAAAATATATTTTTAAAATTCCAAGCAGACAACCGAAAAATAATTAACAACAAGGACAAATGGCTTGATGAAAAAATGCAACAACCAGTGTCGTATCCCTCTCTGGCGCTCGAGGTCGCCAGTCTGCTCATTATTACACACACCTGTTACCATCATTACGCGCACCAGCTACTCATCAGACTCACCTGGACTCCTTCAGCTTCCTGATCACCTCCCTTTATATCCCTTCTTTCTCCAGGTGTTATTGACTCTGTTCCTGTTTCTTTTGTTCTTTATATTATTTATTATTACATTCACCACCTGTACTTGCTTCCTGACTCCCAGCGTACACGTTAGAGAATAACGACTCACCATAGGGGAGCATCAGGGAGTGTT
>NW_026287990.1:205000-240388 GCF_023373465.1 Oncorhynchus keta
GGAAAATATGTCTCTCTAATATGGTCATACATTGGGCAGGAGGTTAGCAAGTGCAGCTCAGTTTCCACCTCATTTTGTGGGCAGTGAGCACATAGCCTGTCTTCTCTTGAGCGCCATGTCTGCCTACGGCGGCCTTTCTCAATAGCAAGGCTATGCTCACTGAGTCTGTACATTGTCAAAGCTTTCCTTAATTTTGGGTCAGTCACAGTGGTCAGGTATTCTGCCGCTGTGTACTCTCTGTGTAGGGCCAAATAGCATTCTAGTTTGCTCTGTTTTTTTGTTCATTCTTTCCAATGTGTCAAGTAATTATCTTTTGTTTTCTCATGATTTGGTTGGGTCTAATTGTGCTATTGTCCTGGGGATCTGTAGGGTGTGTTTGTGTTTGTGAACAGAGCCCCAGGACCAGCTTGCTTAGGGGACTCTTCTCCAGGTTCATCTCTCTGTAGGTGATGGCTTTGTTATGGAAGGTTTGGGAATCGCTTCCTTTTAGGTGGTTGTAGAATTTAACGGCTATTTTCTGGATTTTGATCATTCAAATGTATTTATTTATTTATATAGCCCCTCGTACATCAGCTGATATCTCAAAGTGCTGTACAGAAACCCAGCCTGAAACCCCAAACAGCAAGCAATGCAGGTGTAGAAGCACGGTGGCTAGGAAAAACTCCCTACAAAGGACAAAACCTAGGAAGAAACCGAGAGAGGAACCAGGCTATGTGGGGTGGCCAGTCCTCTTCTGGCTGTGCCGGGTGGAGATTATAACAGAACCTGGCCAAGATGTTCAAATGTTCATAAATGACCAGCATGGTCGAATAATAATAAGGCAGAACAGTTGAAACTGGAGCAGCAGTATGGCCAGGTGGACTGGGGACAGCAAAGAGTCATCATGTCAGGTAATCCTGGGGCATGGTCCTAGAGCTCAGGTCCTCCGAGAGAGAGAAAGAAAGAGAGAAGGAGAGAATTAGAGAACGCACACTTAGATTCACACAGGACACCGAATAGGACAGGACAAGTACTCCAGATATAACAAACTGACCCTAGCCCCCGACACAAACTACTGCAGCATAAATACTGGAGGCTGAGACAGGAGGGGACAGGAGACACTGTGGCCCCATCCGAGGACACCCCGGACAGGGCCAAGCAGGAAGGATATAACCCCACCAACTTTGCCAAAGCACAGCCCCCACACCACTAGAGGGATATCTTCAACCACCAACTTACCATCCTGAGACAAGGCTGAGTATAGCCCACAAAGATCTACGCCACGGCACAACCCAAGGGGGTGACGCCAACCCAGACAGGATGACCACATCAGTGAATCAACCCACTCAGGTGACGCACCCCTTCCAGGGACGGCATGAGGGAGCCCCAGTAAGCCAGTGACTCAGCCCCTGTAATAGGGTTAGAGGCAGAGAATCCCAGTGGAAAGATGGGAACCGGCCAGGGAGAGACAGCCAGGGCGGTTCGTTGCTCCAGAGCCTTTCCGTTCTCCTTCCCACTCCTGGGCCAGACTACACTCAATCATATGACCCACTGAAGAGATGAGTCTTCAGTAAAGACTTAAAGGTTGAGACCGAGTCTGCGTCTCTGACATGGGTAGGCAGACCGTTCCATAAAAATGGAGCTCTATAGGAGAATGTGAGAATACCCATAATTAGTGGGTATCGGCCTAATTCTGCTCTGCATGCATTATTTGGTAGTTTACGTTGTACACGGAGGATATTTTTTGCAGAATTCTGCGTGCAGAGTATCAATTTGGTGTTTGTCCCATTTTGTGAAGTCTTGGTTGGTGAGCGGACCCCAGACCACACAACCATAAAGGGCAATGGGCTCTATGACTGATTCAAGTATTTTTAGCCAAATCCTAATTGGTATGTTGAAATGTATGTTCCTTTTGATGGCATAGAATGCCCTTCTTGCCTTGTCTCTCAGATCGTTCACAGCTTTGTGGAAGTTACCTGTGGCGCTGATGTTTAGGCCAAGGTATTTATAGTTTTTTGTGTGCTCTTGACCAACAGTGACTAGATGGAATTTGTATTTGTGGTCCTGGTGACTGGACCTTTTTGGAACACCATTATTTTGGTCTTACTGAGATTTACTGTCAGGACCCAGGTCTGACAGAATCTGTGCATAAGATCTAGGTGCTGCTGTAGGCCCTCCTTGGTTGGTGACAGAAGCACCAGATCTCTCTCTCTCTCTCTCTCTCTCTCTCTCTCTCTCTCTCTATAATAATAATCTCTCTCTCTCTCTCTCTCTCTCTCCATCTCCATCTCACCATGTTCCTTTGATACTAACCCCCCACTAACTACGCATAAATTAGAACTCTAAATCCGAATAATAACTACGCATAAATTAGAACTCTAAATCTGAATAATAACGACGCATACATTAGTTCTGTTGTTGGTTGGTTGTTGATGTTTGAGTCGGCAGGGAGGCTATGATCATGAGCATATGCAAATGAGAAAAGAAGGTAACTCTGTGTATTATATTTCACAAGTTTTCTTTGCCTATAATTTGCCGCGGTGACCCAAAAAAAGGATGTCCTAGATATTCTGTTGGGGGCAAAATATTTATTTTAGAAAAAGATGAGAGAGTTCAGTGGGAGCTTCCTGTTGTGTGTGTGTGGGGGGGGGGGGGGAGCTTCCTGTTGTGTGTGTGTGGGGGGGGAGCTTCCTGTGTGTGTGCTTCCTGTTGTGTGTGTGGGGGAGCTTCCTGTTGTGTGTGTGTGGGGGAGTGTGTGTGTGTGTGGGGGGCTTCCTGTTGTGTGTGTGTGTGGGGGGAGCTTCCTGTTGTGTGTGTGTGTGGGGGGAGCTTCCTGTTGTGTGTGTGGGGGGAGCTTCCTGTTGTGTGTGTGGGGGGAGCTTCCTGTTGTGTGTGGGTGGGGGAGCTTCCTGTTGTGTGTGGGGGGACTTCCTGTTGTGTGTGGGTGGGGGGTTCCTGTTGTGTGTGTGGGGGGAGCTTCCTGTTGTGTGTGTGGGGGGGCTTCCTGTTGTGTGTGTGTGTGGGGGAGCTTCCTGTTGTGTGTGTGTGGGGGAGCTTCCTGTTGTGTGTGTGTGGGGGGCTTCCTGTGTGTGTGTGTGGGGGGAGCTTCCTGTTGTGTGTGTGTGGGGGGAGCTTCCTGGGGGGGAGCTTCCTGTTGTGGGTGGGGGGCTTCCTGTTGTGTGTGGGGGGGGGTTCCTGTTGTGTGTTGTGTGTGTCCTGTGTGTGTGTGGGGGGAGCTTCCTGTTGTGTGTGGGGGGGGGTTCCTGTTGTGTGTGTGTGTGGGGGGGGGGTGAACGGGAGTGTGAGGGTTTTCTGTGTATTACGTATGGAGTGTTATTGTCTACGTTTCTCTCTACGTCCTCTGTGAGATAAGACAGTCCTGCCACGTTGTACCAACACATAGCAATGCGTTTTATGATACTTGGCACACACGCACAATTCAAATTGAAAACAACACCAGTGGTTATTTATAGGAGGGACACTGTAGTTGACATTGGACTAACACACATGCCAGACAAACACAGGTCAGACATTAAGTGAAGTACAGTCGATCCAACCGCAACAGAAATTGAAGGTGTATTTCAGGAGGATGGCGCCATCTACTGGTTAAAAGTAGCAGTACCATCAGAGAGCTCTATCAGTACAATAGAGACACTATTATAGATAAACCTCTCCTCAGAGAGCTCGATCAGTAGCATAGAGACACTATTATAGATAAACCTCTCCTCAGAGAGCTCTATCAGTATCATAGATATAATATTATAGATACACCTCTCCTCAGGGACTCTATCAGTACCATAGATATAATATTATAGATACACCTCTCCTCAGGGACTCTACTACAGTATCTTGCCTATGCTGCTCTGTACCATCACTCATTCATATATCCTTATGTACATATTCTTTATCCCCTTACACTGTGTATAAGACAGTAGTTTAGGAATTGTTAGTTAGATTACTTGTTGGTTATTACTGCATTGTCGGAACTAGAAGCACAAGCATTTCGCTACACTTGCATTAACATCTGCTAACCATGTGTATGTGACAAATAAAATTTGATTTGATTTGAGATATATTATTATAGATAAACCTCTCCTCATGGACTCTATCAGCACCATAGAAATACTATTATAGATACACCTCTCCTCAGGGACTCTATCAGTACCATAGATATATTATTATAGATAAACCTCTCCTCAGGGACTCTATCAGTACCATAGATACAGTGGGGCAAAAAAGATTTAGTCAGCCACCAATTGTGCAAGTTCTCCCACTTAAAAAGATGAGAGAAACCTGTAATTTTCATCATAGGTACACTTCAACTATGACAGACAAAATGAGGAAAACAAATCCAGAAAATAACATTGTAGGATTTTTAATGAATTTATTTGCAAACTGTTTTCATTCTAGCAGGCCTATCTCTACGTTTAGGCAACTGTTTCCATTCAAGCAGCTCTATCTCTACGTCTAGGCAACTGTGTCCATTCTAGCAGCCCTATATCTACGTCTAAGCAACTGTTTTCATTCTAGCAGCTCTATCTCTATGTCTAGGAAACTGAATCCTTTCTAGCAGCCCTATCTCTACATTTAGGCAACTGTTTCCGTTCTAGCAACCCTATATCTACGTCTAGGCAACTGTTTTCATTCTAGCAGCCCTATCTCTACATCTAGGCAACTGTGTCCATTCTAGCAGCCCTATATCTACATCTAGGCAACTGTTTTCATTCTAGCAGCCCCTATCTCTATGTCTAGGCAACTGTCTATTCTAGCAGCTCTATCTCTATGTCTAGGAAACTGAATCCATTCTAGCAGCCCTATCTCTACATCTAGGCAACTGATTCCATTCTAGCAGCCCTATCTCTACATTCAGGCCTGCCTTTCTCACCTCCTACCCCACAGCCGGCACACACACCTATAAAGATGAGAGACTATGAATTCTACCAACTCTATCTCTACATTCAGGCCTACTCCCCTACCCCACCTATAAAGATGAGAGACTGTCCATTCTACCAACTCTATCTCTACATTCAGGCCTACCCCCTACCCCACCTATAAAGATGAGAGACTGTCCATTCTACCAACTCTATCTCTACATTCAGGCCTACCCCCTACCCCACCTATAAAGATGAGAGACTATGAATTCTACCAACTCTATCTCTACATTCAGGCCTACTCCCTACCCCACCTATAAAGATGAGAGACTGTCCATTCTACCAACTCTATCTCTACATTCAGGCCTACCCCACCTATAAAGATGAGAGACTGTCCATTCTACCAACTCTATCTCTACATTCAGGCCTACCCCACCTATATATCTGGAGTACTTGTCCTGTCCTATTCGGTGTCCTGTGTGAATCTAAGTGTGCTTTCTCTAATTTTCTCCTTTTTTTCTCTCTCTCGGAGGACCTGAGCCCTAGGACCATGCCCCAGGACTACCTGACATGATGACTCCTTGCTGTCCCCAGTCCACCTGGCCATGCTGCTGCTCCAGTTTCAACTGTTCTGCCTATTATTCGACCATGCTGGTCATTTATGAACATTTGAACATCTTGGCCATGTTCTGTTATAATCTCTACCCGGCACAGCCAGAAGAGGACTGGGCACCCCACATAGCATGGTTCCTCTCTAGGTTTCTTCCTAATTTTTGGCCTTTCTAGGGAGTTTTTCCTAGCCACCGTGCTTCTACACCTGCATTGCTTGCTGTTTGGGGTTTTAGGATGGGTTTCTGTACAGCACTTTGAGATATCAGCTGATGTACGAAGGGCTATATAAATACATTTGATTTGATTTGATTTGATGGTGGTTTAAGGGGACTGTGTCCAATCTACCTGCCCTATCTCTACGTTCAGGCCTACTGTAGCCTCTCTAACTCACAGCAGTCCTATCTCTACTGTAGCCTCTCTAACTCACAGCAGTCCTATCTCTACTGTAGCCTCTCTAATTCACACCAGTCCTATCTCTACTGTAGCCTCTCTAACTCACAGCAGTCCTATCTCTACTGTAGCCTCTCTAACTCACAGCAGTCCTATCTCTACTGTAGCCTCCCTACCTCACAGCAGTCCTATCTCTACTGTTGCCTCTCTACCTCACAGCAGTCCTATCTCTACTGTAGCCTCTCTAACTCACAGCAGTCCTATCTCTACTGTAGCCTCTCTAATTCACACCAGTCCTATCTCTACTGTAGCCTCTCTAACTCACAGCAGTCCTATCTCTACTGTAGCCTCCCTACCTCACACCAGTCCTATCTCTACTGTAGCCTCCCTACCTCACACCAGTCCTATCTCTACTGTTGCCTCTCTACCTCACAGCAGTCCTATCTCTACTGTAGCCTCCCTAACTCACACCAGTCCTATCTCTACTGTAGCCTCTCTAACTCACAGCAGTCCTATCTCTACTGTAGCATTCTCTAACTCACAGCAGTCCTATCTCTACTGTAGCCCTCTAACTCACAGCAGTCCTATCTCTACTGTAGCCTCCCTACCTCACACCAGTCCTATCTCTACTGTAGCCTCTCTAACTCACAGCAGTCCTATCTCTACTGTAGCCTCCCTAACTAACTCACAGCAGTCCTATCTCTACTGTAGCCTCCCTAACCAACTCACACCAGTCCTATCTCTACTGTAGCCTCCCTACCTCACACCAATCCTATCTCTACTGTAGCCTCCCTACCTCACACCAGTCCTATCTCTACTGTAGCCTCCCTACCTCACACCAGTCCTATCTCTACTGTAGCCTCCCTACCTCACACCAATCCTATCTCTACTGTAGCCTCCCTACCTCACACCAGTCCTATCTCTACTGTAGCCTCCCTACCTCACACCAGTCCTATCTCTACTGTAGCCTCCCTACCTCACACCAGTCCTATCTCTACTGTAGCCTCCCTAACTCACACCAGTCCTATCTCTACTGTAGCCTCCTGACCCTCCACAGTGTAACTCACAGTAGTCCTATAATTAGAGTAGGGTTCATGATCTGTGTGCTAAGAACCCCACCAGCATTTCACGCCAGCATGACACTTTTCCCCTTCCACAGAGAAAGAGAGAGAGATGCACAGATGCATACGAGCACACACACACACGGACACACACACACGGACACACACAGATGCAGGCACACACACACACATGGACACACACAGACACACACACACAGATGCAGGCACACACACACGCACACAGACAAAAACACACACGCAGACACACACACACAGATGCAGGCACACACACTCACACAGACAAGTTTTGGGGTGTTTCAGTGACACACACAGATGCAGGCACACACACTCACACAGACAAAAACACACACGCAGACACACACACACAGATGCAGGCACACACACTCACACAGACACACGCAGACACACACACAGATGCAGGCACACACACTCACACACACACACACACACACACACACACACACACACACACACACACACACACACACACACACACACACACACACACACACACACAGGGTTTCACTTTCTCTCACACACACACACACACACACACACACACACACACACACACACACACACACAGTTAACGGGACGTCCAGGGGTATAGATGATATGTAACATGGTGTTGTCTGTTCCGTCCCTCTGTTCTCTCGTCTGTCTGACGTCACATGACGACATCACCCAACCTGGGCCTGCAGGTCTTACTATCTGATTGCCAAGGCCTTTCAGCTCAACACGTTGTGTTGGACAAACAGACACACTGACTGGACGAGGAGGAAGAGAGACAGCAGGGACTGTGCACTGACTGGACGAGGAGGAAGAGAGACAGCAGGGACTGTGCACTGACTGGACGAGGAGGAAGAGAGACAGCAGGGACTGTGCACTGACTGGACGAGGAGGAAGAGAGACAGCAGGGACTGTGCACTGACTGGACGAGGAGGAAGAGAGACAGCAGGGACTGTGCACTGACTGGACGAGGAGGAAGAGAGACAGCAGGGACTGTGATTGGAGTTTAGTTTTGGGGTGTTTCTGTGAGTTTTGTTGTGACAAAATGGCTTCCAGTTTTCTGAAAGGATTGATTGTTGCTGTTGTGGTTGTTTACCTGATACGTCAATGCAGGGCTCAAGGTAAGATGGACTGGGCTCCTCTTGGGAATGTTGGGAGTATTATAGTGAGAATTTTATCAGAAAGTTTGTGCTCTTATGTACTGGCCATCCCTCATAGCCTGGTTCCTCTCTAGGTTTCTTCCTAGGTTTTGGCCTTTCTAGGGAGTGTTTCCTAGCCACCGTGCTTCTACACCTGCATTGCTTCCTGTTTGGGGTTTTAGGCTGGGTTTCTGTACAACACATATCAGCAGATGTAAAAAGGGCTTTATAAATACATTTGATTTATTGTTTTCTAACTGTCTCTCTTGTTTTCTACTGTCTCTCTTGTTTTCTACTGTCTCTCTTGTTTTCTACTGTCTCTCTTGTTTTCTACTGTCTCTCTTGTTTTCTACTGTCTCTCTTGTTTTCTACTGTCTCTCTTGTTTTCTACTGTCTCTCTTGTTTTCTACTGTCTCTCTTGTTTTCTAACTGTCTCTCTTGTTTTCTACTGTCTCTCTTGTTTTCTACTGTCTCTCTTGTTTTCTAACTGTCTCTCTTGTTTTCTACTGTCTCTCTTGTTTTCTAACTGTCTCTCTTGTTTTCTACTGTCTCTCTTGTTTTCTACTGTCTGTCTTGTTTTCTACTGTCTCTCTTGTGTTTTCTACTGTCTCTCTTGTTTTCTACTGTCTCTCTTGTTTTCTAACTGTCTCTCTTGTTTTCTACTGTCTCTCTTGTGATTCTACTGTCTCTCTTGTTTTCTACTGTCTCTCTTGTGATTCTACTGTCTCTCTTGTTTTCTACTGTCTCTCTTGTTTTCTACTGTCTCTTGTTTTCTACTGTCTCTCTTGTGATTCTACTGTCTCTCTTGTGTTTTATACTGTCTCTCTTGTGATTTTACTGTCTCTCTTGTTTTCTACTGTCTCTCTTGTGATTCTACTGTCTCTTGTTTTCTACTGTCTCTTGTTTTCTACTGTCTCTCTTGTTTTCTACTGTCTCTCTTGTTTTTCTACTGTCTCTCTTGTTTTCTACTGTCTCTCTTGTTTTCTACTGTCTCTCTTGTTTTCTACTGTCTCTCTTGTTTTCTACTGTCTCTCTTGTTTTCTACTGTCTCTCTTGTTTTCTACTGTCTCTCTTGTTTTCTACTGTCTCTCTTGTTTTCTACTGTCTCTCTTGTGTTTTATACTGTCTCTCTTGTGATTCTACTGTCTCTCTTGTTTTCTACTGTCTCTCTTGTTTTCTACTGTCTCTCTTGTTTTCTACTGTCTCTCTTGTTTTCTACTGTCTCTCTTGTGTTTTCTACTGTCTCTCTCTTGTTTTCTACTGTCTCTCTTGTTTTCTACTGTCTCTCTTGTTTTCTACTGTCTCTCTTGTTTTCTACTGTCTGTCTTGTTTTCTACTGTCTCTCTTGTTTTCTACTGTCTCTCTTGTTTTCTACTGTCTCTCTTGTTTTCTACTGTCTCTCTTGTTTTCTACTGTCTCTCTTGTTTTCTACTGTCTCTCTTGTTTTCTACTGTCTCTTGTTTTCTACTGTCTGTCTTGTTTTCTACTGTCTCTCTTGTTTTCTACTGTCTCTCTTGTTTTCTACTGTCTCTCTTGTTTTCTACTGTCGTCTCTCTTGTTTTCTACTGTCTCTTGTTTTCTACTGTCTGTCTTGTTTTCTACTGTCTCTCTTGTTTTCTACTGTCTCTCTTGTTTTCTACTGTCTCTCTTGTTTTTCTACTGTCTCTCTTGTTTTCTGTCTACTGTCTGTCTTGTTTTCTACTGTCTCTCTTGTGTTTTCTACTGTCTCTCTTGTTTTCTACTGTCTCTCTTGTTTTCTACTGTCTCTCTTGTTTTCTACTGTCTCTCTTGTTTTTCTACTGTCTCTCTTGTTTTCTACTGTCTCTCTCTTGTTTTCTACTGTCTCTCTCTTGTTTTCTACTGTCTCTCTCTTGTTTTCTACTGTCTCTCTTGTTTTCTACTGTCTCTCTTGTTTTCTACTGTCTCTCTCTTGTTTTCTACTGTCTCTCTCTTGTTTTCTACTGTCTCTCTTGTTTTCTACTGTCTCTCTCTTGTTTTTCTACTGACTCTCTTGTTTTCTACTGTCTCTCTCTTGTTTTCTACTGTCACTCTTTTGTTTTCTACTGTCTCTCTTGTTTTCTACTGTCTCTCTTGTTTTCTACTGTCTCTCTTGTTTTCTACTGTCTGTCTTGTTTTCTACTGTCTCTCTCTTGTTTTCTACTGTCTCTCTCTTGTTTTTCTACTGTCTCTTGTTTTCTACTGTCTCTCTTGTTTTCTACTGTCTGTCTTGTTTTCTACTGTCTCTCTTGTTTTCTACTGTCTCTCTTGTTTTCTACTGTCTCTCTTGTTTTCTACTGTCTCTCTCTTGTTTTCTACTGTCTCTCTTGTTTTCTACTGTCTCTCTCTTGTTTTCTACTGTCTCTCTCTTGTTTTCTACTGTCTCTCTTGTTTTCTACTGTCTCTCTCTTGTTTTCTACTGTCTCTCTCTTGTTTTCTACTGTCTCTCTTGTTTTCTACTGTCTCTCTCTTGTTTTCTACTGTCTCTCTCTTGTTTTCTACTGTCTCTCTTGTTTTCTACTGTCTCTCTTGTTTTCTACTGTCTCTCTCTTGTTTTCTACTGTCTCTCTTGTTTTCTACTGTCTCTCTCTTGTTTTCTACTGTCTCTCTTGTTTTCTACTGTCTCTCTTGTTTTCTACTGTCTCTCTTGTGTTTCTACTGTCTCTCTTGTTTTCTACTGTCTCTCTCTTGTTTTCTACTGTGCCTCTTGTTTTTCTACTGTGTCTCTATTGTGATGTTATCTAACTGTAATTAACTGTAATTAATTAGTAATAAGTTATTAGTAATAACTAATGGTGCTTAGTTGTGGCCCATCAAGGTGTGGTCCATGGACTGTGATGTGGTGATATTAACCCACATTTAGTTTGCTTTTAAGTCCTCTCCAAATGAAACATCATAACCGCAATGTGATTTATCTAAACAATATAACATTTGATACATTTTCCTTACTTGTTTGAAAGACAATAAACCAAAATAGTAGATTTATACCAACCCGGCCTTTTCCAGCAGAGAGACTGGTGAGAGTCAGGCAACACGATACTTTGTACTAGCTAGTCAACTACTACTATTTATATTTTACTGTTGGCATTTCTCTCCCAAGTCAACAAAGACCCAGGGTCCAACCCAGCTCAACCACTAGCCAAATCAAATGAAATCAAATGTATTTATATAGCCCTTCGTACATCAGCTGATATCTCAAATTGCTGTACAGAAACCCAGCCTAAAACCCCAAACAGCAAGCAATTCAGGTGTAGAAGCATGGTGGCTAGAGGAACCAGGCTATGTGGGGTGGCCAGTCCTCTCTCTGGCTGTGCCGGGTGGAGATTAGAAACCTAGAGAGGAACCAGGCTATGTGGGGTGGCCAGTCCTCTTCTGGCTGTACTGGGTGGAGATTAGAAACCTAGAGAGGAACCAGGCTATGTGGGGTGGCCAGTCCTCTTCTGGCTGTGCCGGGTGGAGATTAGAAACCTAGAGAGGAACCAGGCTATGTGGGGTGGCCAGTCCTCTTCTGGCTGTGCCGGGTGGAGATTAGAAACCTAGAGAGGAACCAGGCTATGAGGGGTGGCCAGTCCTCTTCTGGCTGTACTGGGTGGAGATTAGAAACCTAGAGAGGAACCAGGCTATGTGGGGTGGCCAGTCCTCTTCTGGCTGTGCCGCGTGGAGATTAGAAACCTAGAGAGGAACCAGGCTATGTGGGGTGGCCAGTCCTCTTCTGGCTGTACTGGGTGGAGATTATAACAGAACATGGCCACTAGTGTAAAGACGTGTTGTATCAGTATCCTCAATAACCTCCATATATACTACAGAGCTTTATTTCTCCATGCAGACATGTCCACTCACACACAGACTTCTCAGCATCAATCTTTTGAAATATAAATATATACTGTAAAATATGTTTATACGTGTAAAATATATGTAAGTATCAATCTTTTGAAATATAGAAAGAGTGTGCAAAGCTGTCATCAAGGGTGGCCACTTTGAAGAATATAAAATATATTTTGATTTGTTTAACACTTTTTTTTGGTTACTACATATATATATGCCATTTACTACATGAATTCCGTATGTGTTATTTCATAGTTGTGACGTCTTCACTATTATTCTACAATGTAGAAAATAAAGAACAACCCTTGAATGAGTCGTTGTGTCCAAACGTTTGACTGGTGCTGTATATTATAAAATACATTTATACATGTCAAATATATGTGTATTTCCCCTATGCACACCTGTCAACGCCCACTATGGATGTAACCCTTCAAGAGGCACCAGAGATCCCTCCGGAACCAGAGCAGGAGGAGGTGCTCCCGGAGGGTGCTACGCCCAGCCTGAAGGAGGTGGAGGACGCCGTGCAGGAGGCCTCGGAGCTGGCCGAGGAGCCGGGGGTCGAGGAGGTGCTGAAGGAGCTGGTAGAGAGGGTGGTGGAGGCCGCTATGGGAGAAGTGCTGAAGGAGGTACAAGGGGAGGGGAAGGAGGAGCTGGTTGAAGTAGAGGATGGAGTGGAGGAGGAGTTTGGAGGAGGAGGAGGAGGGGAGCAGGAGGTGGTGGAGGTAGAGGAGGAAGGAGAGGTGGAGGAGCAAGGAGAACAGGAGGATGCCTTGACTGAAGTGGTGGAAGAGGAGGTGGAGGTTGGAGGAGAAGGGGAGCCCACTGAAGCTGTGTCTGTAGAGGAGGAGGCGGGGAGAGGGGAGGTGCTGGGAGAGACAGCAGCTGAGTCTGAGGAGGAGCGTATAGCAGAGGAGGTGGAAGATCAACTAGTGGAGGCCCCTGTTTTTCCACTCAGTGAGGGAAAGGTTGTGCAGGATGCTACCTTCCTAGAAAAGGAGGAGGAGGAAACTGCCCTCCCAGAAGAAGAGGAGGAGGAGGAGGGAGGAAGAGAGGTAGACGTAGAGGAGACGGAGGGAGAGGAGGAGGCGATAGAGGAGAAATTAGCAGCCAAAATGGTGCAGACAGAGCAGGAGACTTTGACTGAGGATGCTGGAGACTGAGAGAAGGAGCGAGAGGGGGAGGTGGAGGTGGAAGATGAGGGAGGTGAGGGGTTAGGTGGGGAGGTGGAAGACTATGAGGAAATGAATACTACTCAGTCGGTAGTGGGGAGCCAGTCGAAGAGGAGGGAGGGAAGGAGGAGGTGGTGGTGGTGATGGGAGGAGAGGGGGAGGAGGAGGGAAGGATGGAGGAAAGTGTGGTGATTGTGGAGGAGGAAGAGGCTGGAGCTGAAGTAGTGATTGAGGACGCAGGGGCTGAGGCGATAGGGGGAGAGGATGAAAGGGATGGAGAGAGTGTGGAAGAGGAAGAGGGAGATGAAGGAGTGATGGTAGAAGCTGCAGACCAGCTGGGAGGTGCAGCAGGAGGAGGAGAAGGAGGAGGAGGTGCAGCAGGAGGAGGAGAAGGAGGAGGAGGTGCAACAGGAGGAGGAGAAGGAGGAGGAGGTGCAGCAGGAGAAGGAGGAAGAGGTGCAGCAGGAGGAGGAGGAGGAGGAGGTGAAGCAGGAGGAGGAGGAGGAGGAGGAGGTGAAGCAGGAGGAGGAGAAGGAAGAGGAGGTGCAGCAGGAGGAGGAGAAGGAGGAGGAGGTGAAGCAGTAGGAGGAGAAGGAGGAGGCGGTGCAGCAGGAGGAGGAGAAGGAGGAGGTGAAGCAGGAGGAGGAGGAGGAGGTGAAGAGGAGGAGGAGAAGGAGGTGCAGCAGGAGGAGGAGAAGGAGGAGGAGGTGAAGCAGTAGGAGGAGAAGGAGGAGGCGGTGCAGCAGGAGGAGGAGAAGGAGGAGGAGGTGCAGCAGGAGGAGGAGAAGGAGGAGGAGGTGCAGCAGGAGGAGGAGAAGGAGGAGGAGGTGAAGCAGGAGGAGGAGAAGGAGGAGGAGGTGAAGCAGGAGGAGAAGGAGGAGGAGGTGAAGCAGGAGGAGGAGAAGGAGGAGGAGGAGGTGCAGCAGGAGGAGGAGAAGGAGGAGAGGCCGTTGAAGAGGAGACACCAGAAACCAGTCAAACAGAGAACCAAGGTAAACTCTAGTGGAACATGAAAAACTAAATAAAAATATCTTGATTAGATAAGTATTCAACCCCCGGAGTCGATACATGTTAGAATCACCTTTGGCAGCCATTACAGCTGAAAGTCTCTGGAAAAGTTTCTAAGAGATTTACACACCTGGATTGTGCCCATTATTCTTTCCAAACTTCTTCAAGTCCTGTCTCATTGGTTGTTGACCATTGTTAGAAAACCATTTTCAGGTCTTGCCTTAGATTTCAAGTAGATTTGAGTCAAAACTGTAACTCGGCCGCTCATGGACATTCACAGTCTTCTTCGTAATCGACTCCAGTGTAGATTTGGCCTTGTGTTTCAGGTGTGAATCTGAAACGTGAATTCATCTCCCAGTGTCACGCCCTGACCTTAGTATTCTTTGTTTTCTTTATTGTTTTGGTTAGGTCAGGGTTTGACATGGGTGATGTATGTGTTTTTGGGTCCTGTCTAGGGGTTCTGTATGTCTATGGGTGTTTTACTAGTCTAGGTGTTTTGTATGTCTATGGGTGTTTTTCAATCAGAGTCAGCTGTTTTGTATGTCTGATTGGGTGTTTTAGGCAGTCATAGGTGTTTTGTATGTCTATGGGTCATTGTCTATGCTGTTAGTTGCCTGATTGGGAACTATATTTAGGCAGTCATATTCCTTGGGTAATTCGTGGGTCATTGTCTATGTGTTAGTTGCCTGTGTCAGCACTATATTTAGGCAGTCATATTCCTTGGGTAATTCGTGGGTCATTGTCTATGTGTTAGTTGCCTGTGTCAGCACTATATTTAGGCAGTCATATTCCTTGGGTAATTCGTGGGTCATTGTCTATGTGTTAGTTGCCTGTGTCAGCACTATATTTAGCGTTGTTTTTGTAGTTTGTTTAAGTGTTTCTTTGTCTTCATTAAAATAAGATGTGTTCATCTCACGCTGCGCCTTGGTCTCCTCCATTCAACGAACGTGACGCCCAGTGTCTGTTGGAAAGCAGACTGATCCAGGTTTTCTTCTAGGATTTTGACTGTTTAGCTCCATTCCGTTTCTTTTTTTATCCCAAAAAACTCCCCAGTACATAACGATTACAAGCATACCCATAACATAATGCAGCCAACACTATTCTTGAAAATATGGAGAGTAGCAATGTATTGGATTTGACCCAAACATAACACTTTGTATTTAGGATAAAAGTGAATTGCTTTGCCACATTCTTTGCAGTATTACTTTAGTGCCTTGTTGCAATGATTTGTATTCTGTTTTAGAATATTTGCATTCTGTTTTAGAATTATTTGTATTCTGTAATAGAATATTTGCATTCTGTTTTAGAATTATTTGCATTCTGTAATAGAATATTTGCATTCTGTTTTAGAATTATTTGTATTCTGTTTTAGAATATTTGCATTCTGTTTTAGAATATTTGCATTCTGTTTTAGAATTATTTGCATTCTGTTTTAGAATATTTGCATTCTGTTTTAGAATTATTTGTATTCTGTTTTAGAATATTTGCATTCTGTTTTAGAATATTTGCATTCTGTTTTAGAATTATTTGCATTCTGTAATAGAATATTTGCATTCTGTTTTAGAATTATTTGTATTCTGTAATAGAATATTTGCATTCTGTTTTAGAATATTTGCATTCTGTTTTAGAATTATTTGTATTCTGTTTTAGAATATTTGCATTCTGTTTTAGAATATTTGCATTCTGTTTTAGAATATTTGCATTCTGTTTTAGAATTATTTGTATTCTGTATTAGAATATTTGCATTCTGTTTTAGAATTATTTGCATTCTGTAATAGAATATTTGCATTCTGTTTTAGAATTATTTGTATTCTGTAATAGAATATTTGCATTCTGTTTTAGAATATTTGCATTCTGTTTTAGAATTATTTGTATTCTGTTTTAGAATATTTGCATTCTGTTTTAGAATATTTGCATTCTGTATTAGAATATTTGCATTCTGTATTAGAATATTTGCATTCAGTTTTAGAATTATTTGTATTCTGTATTAGAATATTTGCATTCTGTTTTAGAATTATTTGTATTCTGTATTAGAATATTTGCATTCTGTATTAGAATATTTGCATTCTGTTTTAGAATTATTTGTATTCTGTATTAGAATATTTGCATTCTGTATTAGAATATTTGTATTCTGTATTAGAATATTTGTATTCTGTACAGGCTTCCTTCTTCTCACTCTGTCATTTACGTTAGTATTGAGGAGTAACTACAACGTAGTTGATCCATCATCAGTTATATCCTTTCACAGCCATTAAACTCTGTAACTGTTTTAAAATCACCATTGGCCTCATGGTGAAATCTCTGAGCAGTTTCCTTCCTCTCCGGCAACTGAGTTAGGAAGGATGCCTGTATCTTTGTAGTGACTGGGTGTATTGATACACCATTCAAAGTGTAATTAATAACTTTAACATGCTCAAAGGGATGTTCAATGCTTTTACCAATTTACCAACAGGTGCCCTTTGTGAGGCGTTGGAAAACCTCCTGGTCTTTGTGTTTGAATCTGTGTTTGAAATTCACTGCTTGACTGAGGGACCTTATGTGTTGGTTACAGAGACGATGTAGTCATTCATAAGGCACTGAATTTTCAGACTGAGATTACACACACACACACACACACACACACACACACACACACACACACACACACACACACACACACACACACACACACACACACACACACACACACACACACACGTTAGCCCCTACATTCTATAGGTCCACTCTATAGTCCCCCTACCCTCAGCTTTGGGCCCTTCTCACTCTCATTCACACATGTGTGCCAAATATCTGACCCCTCCTCTAGAAGTTCTGCCGGACCCAGTTGAGAGCTCCATGAGATCCATACCAGGGAAGTGTCAGGACCCCGCTAGCCCACTCAGCCCCCACCGTCGTCGGGGAGAGACGGAGAGCAACACCATGGGAGGAGGAGATCCTGGAGGGTGTGGATCTGGAGTCGAACGACGCCAACAAGATCATCACGTTTAAGGACAACCTTTTAAACTTTGACCCCGATGAGGTCATTTCTACTCTGGATAACTTTGTGGGGGACATTCCTGCCATGGCCAATGAGGAGGAGCCAGGAGAGACCAATAAGGTGGTGGAGGTCACTACAGGTGCAGACAACTCAGGTAACTGTATCCTGTATTATAACTACTGACAACAGGTAACTAACTGTATTATAACTACTGACAACAGGTAACTAACTGTATTATAACTACTGACAACAGGTAACTAACTGTATTATAACTACAGACAACAGGTAACTAACTGTATTATAACTACTGACAACAGGTAACTAACTGTATTATAACTACTGACAACAGGTAACTAACTGTATTATAACTACTGACAACAGGTAACTAACTGTATTATAACTACTGACAACAGGTAACTAACTGTATTATAACTACTGACAACAGGTAACTAACTGTATTATAACTACTGACAACAGGTAACTAACTGTATTATAACTACTGACAACAGGTAACTAACTGTATTATAACTACTGACAACAGGTAACTAACTGTATTATAACTACAGACAACAGGTAACTAACTGTATTATAACTACTGACAACAGGTAACTAACTGTATTATAACTACAGACAACAGGTAACTAACTGTATTATAACTAATGACAACAGGTAACTAACTGTATTATAACTACTGACAACAGGTAACTAACTGTATTATAACTACTGACAACAGGTAACTAACTGTATTATAACTACAGACAACAGGTAACTAACTGTATTATAACTACTGACAACAGGTAACTAACTGTATTATAACTAATGACAACAGGTAACTAACTGTATTATAACTCCTGACAACAGGTAACTAACTGTATTATAACTACTGACAACAGGTAACTGTTGTCCTGTCCAGGAGTGTCCTGGTACATCAAGCTGTCTCCCTACAGAAACAGGATATAGACTAGTGTCCTGTCCAGGGGGTGTCCTGTCTCTCCCTACAGAAACAGGAGATAGACTAGTGTCCTGTCCAGGGGGTGTCCTGGTATATCAAGCTGTCTCCCTACAGAAACAGGAGATAGACTAGTGTCCTGTCCAGGGGATGTACTGGTACATCAAGCTGTCTCACACTACAGAAACAGGAGATAGACTAGTGTCCTGTCCAGGGGGTGTACTGGTACATCAAGCTGTCTCACACTACAGAAACAGGAGATAGACTAGTGTCCTGTCCAGGGGGTGTCCTGGTACATCAAGCTGTCTCACACTACAAAAACAGGAGATAGACTAGTGTCCTGTCTCTCACTACAGAAACAGGATATAGACTAGTGTCCTGTCCAGGGGGTGTACTGGTACATCAAGCTGTCTCACACTACAGAAACAGGATATAGACTAGTGTCCTGTCCAGGGGGTGTCCTGGTACATCAAGCTGTCTCACACTACAAAAACAGGAGATAGACTAGTGTCCTGTCCAGGGGGTGTCCTGGTACATCAAGATGTCTCACACTACAGAAACAGGAGATAGACTAGTGTCCTGTCCAGGGGGTGTCCTGGTACATCACGCTGTCTCACACTACAGAAACAGGAGATAGACTAGTGTCCTGTCCAGGGGGTGTCCTGGTACATCAAGCTGTCTCCCTACAGAAACAGGATATAGACTAGTGTCCTGTCCAGGGGGTCCTGGTACATCAAGCTGTCTCCCTACAGAAACAGGAGATAGACTAGTGTCCTGTCCAGGGGTGTCCTGGGTGTCTCCTACAGAAACAGGATATAGACTCAGTGTCCTGTCCAGGGGTGTCCTGTCTCTCCCTACAAAAACAGGAGATAGACTAGTGTCCTGTCCAGGGGGTGTCAAGCTGTCTCACACTACAGAAACAGGAGATAGACTAGTGTCCTGTCCAGGAGGTGTCCTGGTACATCAAGCTGTCTCCCTACAGAAACAGGATATAGACTAGTGTCCTGTCCAGGGGGTGTACTGTACATCAAGCTGTCTCCTACAGAAACAGGATATAGACTAGTGTCCTGTCCAGGGGTGTCCTGGTACATCAAGCTGTCTCACACTACAAAAACAGGAGATAGACTAGTGTCCTGTCCAGGGGTGTCCTGGTACATCAAGCTGTCTCACACTACAGAAACAGGAGATAGACTAGTGTCTTGTCCAGGGGGTGTCCTGGTACATCACGCTGTCTCACTACAGAAACAGGAGATAGACTAGTGTCCTGTCCAGGGGGTGTCCTGGTACATCAAGCTGTCTCACTACAGAAACAGGAGATAGACTAGTGTCCTGTCCAGGGGGGTCCTGGTACATCAAGCTGTCTCCCTACAGAAACAAGAGATAGACTAGTGTCCTGTCCAGGGGTGTCCTGGTACATCAAGCTGTCTCCCTACAGAAACAGGATATAGACTAGTGTCCTGTCCAGGGGTGTCCTGTCTCTCCTACAAAACAGGAGATAGACTAGTGTCCTGTCTGGTATATCAAGCTGTCTCCCTACAGAAACAGGAGATAGACTAGTGTCCTGTCCAGGGGGTGTACTGTACATCAAGCTGTCTCACTACAAAAACAGGAGATAGACTAGTGTCCTGTCCAGGGGGTGTCCTGGTACATCAAGCTGTCTCCTACAGAAACAGGATATAGACTAGTGTCCTGTCCAGGAGGTGTACTGGTACATCAAGCTGTCTCTACAAAAACAGGAGATAGACTAGTGTCCTGTCCAGGGGGTGTCCTGGTACAGAAACAGGAGATAGACTAGTGTCCTCTCCAGGTGGTGTCCTGTCTCTCACTCAGAAACAGGAGATAGACTAGTGTCCTGTCCAGGGGGTGTCCTCTCTCTCTACAGAAACAGGAGATAGACTAGTGTCCTGTCCAGGGGGTGTCCTGTCTCTCACTACAGAAACAGGAGATCTAGTGTCCTGTCTGGTGTCTTCTCTTCTCAGAAACAGGAGATAGACTAGTGTCCTGTCCAGGGGGTGTCCTGTCTCTCCTCTACAGAAACAGGAGATAGACTAGTCTCCTCTCCAGGGGTGTCTCTCTCACTCAGAAACAGGAGATAGACTAGTGTCCTGTCCTTCTCTGTCTCTGTCTCTCCTCCTCTCGTCTCCTGAAACAGAGATAGACTAGTGTCCTGTCCAGGGGGTGTCCTGGACAGAAACAGGAGATAGACCAGTCTCCTGTCCAGGGGGTGTCCTGTCTCCCTACAGAAACAGGAGATAGACTAGTGTCCTGTCCAGGGGTGTCCTGTCTCTCACTACAGAAACAGGAGATAGACTAGTGTCCTGTCCTCCTGTCTCTCACTACAGAAACAGGAGATAGACTAGTGTCCTGTCAGGGGGTGTCCTGTCTCTCACTCAGAAACTCTAGTGTCCTGTCCAGGGGGGTGTCCTGTCTCTCTCTACAGAAACAGAAGTGTCCTGTCCAGTGTCCTGGAATCCTGACAGAAACAGGAGATAGACATGTCCTGTCCTGGGTGTAATGTACATCAAGCTCTCTCACACTCAGAAACAGGATATAGACTAGTCTCCTCTCCAGGGGGTGTCCTACATCAAGCTGTCTCCTCAAAAACAGGAGATAGACTAGTGTCCTGTCCAGGGGGTGTCCTGGTACATCAAGCTGTCTCACACTACAAAAACAGGAGATAGACTAGTGTCCTCTCCAGGGGTGTCCTACATCAAGCTGTCTCACTACAGAATCAGGAGATAGACTACTGTCCTGGTGTCCAGGGGGTGTCCTGGTACATCAAGCTGTCTCACTACAGGATATAGACTAGTGTCCTGTCCAGGAGGTGTCCTGGTACATCAAGCTGTCTCTCCAGGAGATAGACTAGTGTCCTGTCTCCTGTCTCTCACTACAGAAACAGGAGATAGACTAGTGTCCTCTCCAGGTGGTGTCCCTCTCTCACTACAGAAACAGGAGATAGACTAGTGTTCTCCAGGGGGTGTCCTGTCTCTCTCTACAGAAACAGGAGATAGACTAGTGTCCTGTCCAGGGGTGTCCTGTCTCTCACTACAGAAACAGGAGATAGACTAGTGTCCTGTCCAGGTGGTGTCCTGTCTCTCACTCAGAAACAGGAGATAGACTAGTGTCCTTCCAGGGGGTGTCCTGTCTCTCTCTACAGAAACAGGAGATAGACTAGTGTCCTGTCCAGGGGGTGTCCTGTCTCTCACTACAGAAACAGGAGATCTAGTGTCCTCCAGGGGGTGTCCTGTCTCTCACTACAGAAACAGGAGATAGACTAGTGTCCTGTCCAGGGGGTGTCCTGTCTCTCACTACAGAAACAGGAGATAGACTAGTGTCCTGTCCAGGGGGTGTCCTGTCTCTCTCTACAGAAACAGGAGATCAGGGGTGTCCTGTACAGAAACAGGAGATAGCCTAGTGTCCTGCTCTCTCTCACTACAGAAACAGGAGATAGACTAGTGTCCTGTCCAGGGGTGTCCTGTCTCTCACTACAGAAACAGGAAATAGACTAGTCTCCTGTCCTCCTGTCTCACTACAGAAACAGGAGATAGACTAGTGTCCTGTCCAGGGTGTCCTGTCTCCTTAGAAACAGGAGATAGACTAGTGTCCTGTCCAGGGGGTGTCCTGGTATATCAAGCTGTCTACCTACAGAAACAGGAGATAGACTAGTGTCCTGTCCAGGGGGTGTACTGGTACATCAAGCTGTCTCACACTACAAAACAGGATATAGACTAGTGTCCTGTCCAGGGGTGTCCTGGTACATCAAGCTGTCTCACACTACAAAAACAGGAGATAGACTAGTGTCCTGTCCAGGGGTGTCCTGGTACATCAAGCTGTCTCACACTACAAAAACAGGAGATAGATAGTGTATCCAGGGGTGTCTGGTACATCAAGCTGTCTCACTACAGAAACAGGATATAGACTACTGTCCTGAACAGGGGTGTCCTGGTACATCAAGCTGTCTACCTTAGAAACAGGATATAGAACTAGTGTCCTGTCCAGGAGGTGTCCTGGTACATCAAGCTGTCTCCCTACAGAAACAGGAGATAGACTAGTGTCCTGTCCAGGGGTGTCCACTGTCTCCTACAGAAACAGGAGATAGACTAGTGTCCTGTCCAGGAACTGGTGTCCTGTCTACCTACAGAAACAGGAGATAACACCTTCCAGGGGGTGCTACCTCCCTACAGAAACTATAGACTAGTGTCCCAGGGGTGTCTGGTACATCTTAACTGTCTCTACACTACAAAAACAGGAGATAGACTAGTGTCCTGTCCAGGGGTGTCCTGGAACACTCTTAACAGGAGATAGACTAGTGTCCTTCCAGAACTACTACAGAAACAGGAGATAGACCATTCCTGAACACCTTAACTGTCTACCTTAGAACTAGGAGAAATATGTCCTGTCAGGGGTGTCCTGGTCACACTACAGAAACAGGAGATAGACTAGTGTCCTGTCCGTGTCTACCTACAGAACTATGAAATATGTCCTGTCCAGGGACATTCCTGGAACACCTCTCCTACAGAAACAGGATATGCTAGTGTCCTGTCCAGAACTATGAAGATAGATATCCTTCAGGGGAACACCTTATCTCGCTGTCTACCTACAGAAAAAGGAGAAATATATCCATTCTGGAACATCTAACGTCCTGTCTCTCCTACAGAAACAGGAGATAGACCATGTCTGGAACACCTTCATCTACCTTAGTTAAACTATAGAAATATCCTGTCCATTCTGGAACACTTAACGTGTCCTTAACAGGAGATGCTACCTTAGAACTCCTGAAATATATCCATTCTGGAACACCTGGAAGAGCCATCTCTGCAGCTGTGTTAATGTACCTCTCACTCAGAAACACCTAGAACTCCTGAAATATCCCCATTCTGGAACTCTTCCTAACTTCTCCTGCTACCTTAGAACTAGTGTCCTCTCAAATATCTCTTCCATTCTGGAACACCTTAACGTGCTACCTTAGAACTGGAAGATAGCCATCTCATGCTGTGTTAACACCTTAACGTGCTCTCCTCTTCTCCTCTCCTGAAATCTCCTCTTCATTCTGGAACTCTTCTCGTGCTCCTTAGAACTCTGAAATATCCTGTTCCCATTCTGGAACACCTTATCTCGTGCTACCTTAGAACTATGAAATATATCCATTCTGGAACACCTTAACGTGCTACCTTAGAACAAATCTTCTCCTCTATCTACCTTAGAACTATGAAATATATCCATTCTGGAACACATTAACGCTACCTTAGAACTATGAAATATATCCATTCTGGAACACCTTAACGTGCTACCTTAGAACTATGAAATATATCCATTCTGGAACACCTTAACGTGCTACCTTAGAACTATGAAATATACCCATTCTGGAACACCTTAACGTGCTACCTTAGAACTATGAAATATATCCATTCTGGAACACCTTAACGTGCTACCTTAGAACTCTGGGAACAGCCTTTACCTTAGGAAATATATCCATTCTGGAACACCTTAACGTGCTACCTTAGAACTATGGAAATATATCCATTCTGGAACACCTTAACGTGCTACCTTAGAACTATGAAATATATCCATTCTGGAACACCTTAACGTGCTACCTTAGAACTAGAATGGAACACCTAGGTCTACCTTGGAATATAGCCCATTCTGGAACACCTTAACGTGCTACCTTAGAACTATGAAATATACCCATTCTGGAACACCTTAACGTGCTACCTTGAACAAAATATATCCATTCTGGAAACCGTGCTACCTTAGAACTAAATACCCTTCTGGAAATATACCCATTCTGGAACACCTTAACGTGCTACCTTAGAACTATGAAATATATCCATTCTGGAACACCTTAACGTGCTACCTTAGAACTATGAAATATATCCATTCTGGAACACCTTAACGTGCTACCTTAGAACTATGAAATATATCCATTCTGGAACACCTTAACGTGCTACCTTAGAACTATGAAATATATCCATTCTGGAACACCTTAACGTGCTACCTTAGAACTATGAAATATACCCATTCTGGAACACCTTAACGTGCTACCTTAGAACTATGAAAATATCCATTCTGGAACACCATGCTACCTTAGAACTTAGAACTGGAACACCTTAACGTGCTACCTTAGAACTATGAAATATACCCATTCTGGAACACCTTAACGTGCTACCTTAGAACTATGAAATATACCCATTCTGGAACACCTTAACGTGCTACCTTAGAACTATGAAATATATCCATTCTGGAACACCTTAACGTGCTACCTTAGAACTATGAAATATATCCATTCTGGAACACCTTAACGTGCTACCTTAGAACTATGAAATATACCCATTCTGGAACACCTTAACGTGCTACCTTAGAACTATGAAATATACCTGGAACACCTTTCTGGAACACCTTAACGTGCTACCTTAGAACTATGAAATATATCCATTCTGGAACACCTTAACGTGCTACCTTAGAACTATGAAATATACCCATTCTGGAACACCTTAACGTGCTACCTTAGAACTATGAAATATATCCATTCTGGAACACCTTTAACATCTGGAACCCTTACCTTAGAACTATGAAATATCCATTCTGGAACACCTTAACGTGCTACCTTAGAACTATGAAATATATCCATTCTGGAACACCTTAACGTGCTACCTTAGAACTATGAAATATACCCATTCTGGAACACCTTAACGTGCTACCTTAGAACTATGAAATATATCCATTCTGGAACACCTTAACGTGCTACCTTAGAACTATGAAATATACCCATTCTGGAACACCTTAACGTGCTACCTTAGAACTATGAAATATATCCATTCTGGAACACCTTAACGTGCTACCTTAGAACTATGAAATATATCCATTCTGGAACACATTAAACATTATACCTTAGAACTATGAAATATATCCATTCTGGAACACCTTAACGTGCTACCTTAGAACTATGAAATATACCCATTCTGGAACACCTTAACGTGCTACCTTAGAACTATGAAATATATCCATTCTGGAACACCTTAACTATGCTACCTTAGAACTATGAAACACCCATTTAAACATTATACCTTAGAACTATGAAATATATCCATTCTGGAACACCTTAACGTGCTACCTTAGAACTATGAAATATATCCATTCTGGAACACCTTAACATTGCTACCTTAGAACTATGAAATATATCCATTCTGGAACACATTAAACATTGCTACCTTAGAACTATGAAATATATCCATTCTGGAACACTTAAACATTATACCTTAGAACTATGAAATATATCCATTCTGGAACACATTAAACGTATACCTTAGAACTTAAATATACCCATTCTGGAACACCTTACATTATACCTTAGAACTATGAAATATATCCATTCTGGAACACATTAAACATTATACCTTAGAACTATGAAATATATCCATTCTGGAACACATTAAACATTATACCTTAGAACTATGAAATATTCTACATTAAACATTATACCTTAGAACTATTAAATATACCCATTCTCCATTAAACATTATACCTTAGAACTGGAATATTCTGAACAACATTATACCATTGGAACAAACATTATACCTTAGAACTATGAAATATATCCATTCTGGAACACATTAAACATTATACCTTAGAACTATGAAATATATCCATTCTGGAACACATTAAACATTATACCTTAGAACTATAGAAATATACCCATTCTGGAACACATTAAATATGAAATTATACCTTAGAACCTACTATGAAATATATCCATTCTGGAACACATTAAACATTATACCTTAGAATTATGAAATATATCCATTCTGGAACACATTAACATTATACCTCTACCTTAGAACTATGAAATATACCCATTCTGGAACACCTTAACGTTCTACCTTAGAACTATGAAATATACCCATTCTGGAACACATTAAACATTATACCTTAGAACTATGAAATATATCCATTCTGGAACACCTTAACGTGCTACCTTAGAACTATGAAATATATCCATTCTGGAACACCTTAACGTTCTACCTTAGAACTATGAAATATACCCATTCTGGAACACCTTAACGTGCTACCTTAGAACTATGAAATATACCCATTCTGGAACACCTTCTATGTGGTACTTTAAATGTCTTCTCTTTCTTGGAAATTGAGGTGTGAGTTAAAATGAGTGTTGAGGTTTCTGTAAAGTGTCACAGTTCGGATGCAGGGTTGATGTGTGAAACTGCGTCTCTGTGTAGCAGCCCAGCCCCAGCCAGGCTGTGTGAGGAGGGGACACGTTCAGCACTGGGTCATGAAGAGACTCTACCAGCCGGAGATGGACAATGCCAACAGTGAGTCCTGAAGCTACATTACCGTAACATTATCCAGGCTGTGCCACATCCGGCCGTGATTGGGAGTCCCATATGACGGTACACAATTGGCCCAGCATCGCCCAGGTTTGGCCGGGTAGGCCGTCATTGTAAATAAGAATTTGTTCCTGACTTGCCTAGTTAAATAAAGGTTGAACAAAATAAAAAATAACTCCTGTATTTTAATTACTTGGTTACTGAACACAACCCGGGTGTCCATGTCCGAACTGTAATACTGCCTTACTGCAGACCTCTGTCCAACCCTTTAACCGTTGAAACAAAGATCCCACCTTAAATTCCTATTTGCTAACGACGCAAAAAACAACTTCCAATACTTCTTCTTCTTCTTTTTTACAACAATGTTTACTTTGTAAATGAAAAGAGCTCTACCAGGCGGTGTGAGGATAAAGAGGGGCGGTGTGAGACGGCTAAAGAGCTCTACTCTACTAGGCGGTGTGAAGGAGACTTCAGGGCTGAGAAGGCTAAAAGAGCTCTACTAGGCGGTGTGAGACGGCTAAAAGAGCTCTACTAGGCGGTGTGAGAAGGCTAAAGAGCTCTACTAGGCGGTGTGAGAGGCTAAAAGAGCTCTACTAGGCGGTGTGAGAAGGAGCTCTACTAGGCGGTGTGAGAAGGCTAAAAGAGCTCTACTAGGCGGTGTGAGAAGGCTAAAAGAGCTCTACTAGGCGGTGTGAGAAGGCTAAAAGAGCTCTACTAGGCGGTGTGAGAAGGCTAAAGAGCTCTACTAGGCGGTGTGAGAAGGCTGAAAGAGCTCTACTCAGGCGGTGTGAGAATAAAAGAGCTCTACCAGGATTTGAGACAAAGAGCTCTACTCATCGGTCAAGAAGGCAGCTAAAAAGCTCGGTTTACTACCCATGATTCTTGAGCTCTAACATTTTGCGGTTTATCAGAGTAAAAATAAGGTTGTTTGCTGCTAACAAAACCCTGCAGTCTGTATTTTATTTACTCAATACAGATAAGTTTCCTAAGGCTGAAAAAACAGCTTTAGTTCCAGCCCTGCAGTCTGTCTTTTAGTTGGTTTCTAACCTGGTGATAGAGGAAAATATAATACAGATTGTACTGTTACTGAAAATGGCAAGAAATAAAGTCTGTGTCTCTGGGAAAGTTTTAAGAAGGGGTAGTTTTTCAAACAGATAAGAATGTTTTGGTTGGCTAAAAGTATAGCTCTACAGGTTGGAATGTGGTGAAACTATCTCCAGGACCGAATACTACGCCATTGTACGGCTGGGAGAGGGAAGAAGTCTTCTTCAGATTTAGTTCTTTGTATTTTGGGTCAGTACTCATCAAGAATAAATGCTGAACTTGTTTTTAAGACTCCAGCAACCTGCAGGAAATGAGGTTTTATTTTGGCAATAAAACAGGGATAAGAGGTCTTCCTAACCGGTTTCAACCCTGCACTGAAGACCCGATTCAACCAGCTCAAATAAGAGCTGTTACTGTAACAAAAGCCTGCACAGCCCGGCTCTTGATGACCACCGCCCAACAACAACAACAACAACAACAACAACAACAACAACAACAACAACATAGTGAGGTGCAGGCAGGTGTAGAAAACTGACAACTTAACCAACAATACAGTTTAAAAAAGTTTCAACAAATGTATGCTAAAAGGTACTATTATGTTATGTTTTTGTAAACTCAGTGTATATCAGTGTACTGTTACTGAAAATTACCTATGCAGTCTAACATTGTGTCTGCCTCTGAGTCATGGGAAAGTCTGTTTAGGAAGGATCTGTAGTTTTGCCCAGGAGGTCAATGACATGAGTTAGTTATTCCATTGTAGCCAGAGTATTATACTGCCTTACTACAGACCTCAGTCCAGCTGAAACCAGAGTATTATACTGGTTTACTGCAGACCTCCAGTCCAGCTGAGTCAGAGTATTATACTGGGTTACTACAGACCTCAGTCAGCTTTAACTCAGAGTATTTACTGTCTTACTTCAGACCTCAGTCCAGCTGAAGCCTTTGTATTTTGGGTCAGTACTCATCCAGCTGCCAAATTAAACTTGTTACTACAGACTCAGTCCAGCTGAAGCCAAATGTATTATACTTGCCTTACTGCATGAATTAGTCCAGCTGAAGCCAGAGTATTAACTGCCTTTTGGCAGATAGTCCAGCTGAAGCCAGAGTATTATACTTCCTTACTACAGACCTCAGTCCTGAAGCCAGAGTATTATACTGCCTTACTGCAGACCTCAGTCCAGCTGAAGCCAGAGATTATATAGCCTTTCTAACAGATAATAAGCTGGTGGAGTCCATTAGTACTGGGAAGTACAGACCTCAGTCCAGCTGAAGCCAGTATTATACTGCCTTACTGCAGGACCTCAGTCACTACGCCATTGTATTATACTGCCTTACTACAGACCTCAGTCCAGCTGAGAGTGCAGAGTATTAACTGTTCTTTGTATTTACAGACTCAGTCACTGAAACCAGAATATTATACTGTTTTTAAGACCTCAGTCCAGCAAAGTCACAGTTTAAAACTGCCTTAACAGACCTCAGTCCAGCTGAAGCCAGTGTAATTATACTGTTTTACTAAGACCTCAGTCCAGCTGAAGCCAGAGTATTCCTGCCTACTGAGACCTCAGTCCAGCTGAAGTCAGGTATTATACTGCCTTACTGCAGACCTCAGTCCAGCTGAAGTCAGAGTATTATACTGCCTTATACAGAGTCAGTCCAGCTGAAGTCAGTATTATACTGCCTTACTACAGACCTCAGTCCAGCTGAAACCAGAGTATTATACTGCCTTACTGCAGACCTCAGTCCAGCTGAAGCCAGAGTATTATACTTACTACAGACCTCAGTCCAGCTGAAGTCAGAGTATTATACTGCCTTACTACAGACCTCAGTCCAGCTGAAGTCAGAGTAGCCCTTATACTGCCTTACTACAGACCTCAGTCCAGCTGAAGCCAGAGTATTATACTGCCTTACTACAGACCTCAGTCCAGCTGAAGCCAGAGTATTATACTGCCTTACTGCAGACCTCAGTCCAGCTGAAGCCAGAGTATTATACTGCCTACTACAGACCTCAGTCCAGCTGAAGCCAGAGTATTATACTGCCTTACTGCAGACCTCAGTCCAGCTGAAGCCAGAGTATTATACTGCCTTACTACAGACCTCAGTCCAGCTGAAGCCAGAGTATTATACTGCCTTACTACAGACCTCAGTCCAGCTGAAGCCAGAGTATTATACTGCCTTACTGCAGACCTCAGTCCAGCTGAAGCCAGAGTATTATACTGCCTTACTACAGACCTCAGTCCAGCTGAAGCCAGAGTATTATACTGCCTTACTGCAGACCTCAGTCCAGCTGAAGCCAGAGTATTATACTGCCTTACTGCAGACCTCAGTCCAGCTGAAGCCAGAGTATTATACTGCCTTACTACAGACCTCAGTCCAGCTGAAGCCAGAGTATTATACTGCCTTACTACAGACCTCAGTCCAGCTGAAGCCAGAGTATTATACTGCCTTACTACAGACCTCAGTCCAGCTGAAGCCAGAGTATTATACTGCCTTACTACAGACCTCAGTCCAGCTGAAGCCAGAGTATTATACTGCCTTACTGCAGACCTCAGTCCAGCTGAAGCCAGAGTATTATACTGCCTTACTGCAGACCTCAGTCCAGCTGAAGTCAGAGTATTATACTGCCTTACTACAGACCTCAGTCCAGCTGAAGTCAGAGTATTATACTGCCTTACTACAGACCTCAGTCCAGCTGAAGCCAGAGTATTATACTGCCTTACTGCAGACCTCAGTCCAGCTGAAGCCAGAGTATTATACTGCCTTACTACAGACCTCAGTCCAGCTGAAACCAGAGTATTATACTGCCTTACTACAGACCTCAGTCCAGCTGAAGCCACAGTATTATACTGCCTTACTACAGACCTCAGTCCAGCTGGAGTCAGAGTATTATACTGCCTTACTACAGACCTCAGTCCAGCTGAAGCCAGAGTATTATACTGCCTTACTACAGACCTCAGTCCAGCTGAAGCCAGAGTATTATACTGCCTTACTACAGACCTCAGTCCAGCTGAAGCCAGAGTATTATACTGCCTTACTGCAGACCTCAGTCCAGCTGAAACCAGAGTATTATACTGCCTTACTACAGACCTCAGTCCAGCTGAAACCAGAGTATTATACTGCCTTACTGCAGACCTCAGTCCAGCTGAAGCCAGAGTATTATACTGCCTTACTACAGACCTCAGTCCAGCTGAAACCAGAGTATTATACTGCCTTACTACAGACCTCAGTCCAGCTGAAGCCAGAGTATTATACTGCCTTACTACAGACCTCAGTCCAGCTGAAGCCAGAGTATTATACTGCCTTACTGCAGACCTCAGTCCAGCTGAAGCCAGAGTATTATACTGCCTTACTACAGACCTCAGTCCAGCTGAAGCCAGAGTATTATACTGCCTTACTGCAGACCTCAGTCCAGCTGAAGCCAGAGTATTATACTGCCTTACTGCAGACCTCAGTCCAGCTGAAGCCAGAGTATTATACTGCCTTACTGCAGACCTCAGTCCAGCTGAAGCCAGAGTATTATACTGCCTTACTACAGACCTCAGTCCAGCTGGAGTCAGAGTATTATACTGCCTTACTACAGACCTCAGTCCAGCTGAAGCCAGAGTATTATACTGCCTTACTGCAGACCTCAGTCCAGCTGAAGCCAGAGTATTATACTGCCTTACTGCAGACCTCAGTCCAGCTGAAGCCAGAGTATTATACTGCCTTACTGCAGACCTCAGTCCAGCTGAAACCAGAGTATTATACTGCCTTACTACAGACCTCAGTCCAGCTGAAGCCAGAGTATTATACTGCCTTACTACAGACCTCAGTCCAGCTGAAGCCAGAGTATTATACTGCCTTACTGCAGACCTCAGTCCAGCTGAAGCCAGAGTATTATACTGCCTTACTGCAGACCTCAGTCCAGCTGAAGCCAGAGTATTATACTGCCTTACTGCAGACCTCAGTCCAGCTGAAGTCAGAGTATTATACTGCCTTACTACAGACCTCAGTCCAGCTGAAACCAGAGTATTATACTGCCTTACTACAGACCTCAGTCCAGCTGAAGCCAGAGTATTATACTGCCTTACTGCAGACCTCAGTCCAGCTGAAACCAGAGTATTATACTGCCTTACTGCAGACCTCAGTCCAGCTGAAGCCAGAGTATTATACTGCCTTACTACAGACCTCAGTCCAGCTGAAACCAGAGTATTATACTGCCTTACTGCAGACCTCAGTCCAGCTGAAGCCAGAGTATTATACTGCCTTACTGCAGACCTCAGTCCAGCTGAAGCCAGAGTATTACACTGCTTTACTGCAGACCTCAGTCCAGCTGAAGCCAGAGTATTATACTGCCTTACTACAGACCTCAGTCCAGCTGAAGCCAGAGTATTATACTACCTTACTGCAGACCTCAGTCCAGCTGAAACCAGAGTATTATACTGCCTTACTACAGACCTCAGTCCAGCTGAAGCCAGAGTATTATACTGCCTTACTACAGACCTCAGTCCAGCTGAAACCAGAGTATTATACTGCCTTACTGCAGACCTCAGTCCAGCTGAAGCCAGAGTATTATACTGCCTTACTGCAGACCTCAGTCCAGCTGAAGCCAGAGTATTACACTGCTTTACTGCAGACCTCAGTCCAGCTGAAGCCAGAGTATTATACTGCCTTACTGCAGACTCAGTCCAGCTGAAGCCAGAGTATTATACTGCCTTACTACAGACCTCAGTCCAGCTGAAGCCAGAGTATTATACTGCCTTACTGCAGACCTAATCCACATCAAGGAAAGGACACTAAGAAGGTTAGAGATTTTGAAAGTTGTCTCTCTCTGTCATTTTCTCTCTCTTCCTCTTTCTATATTTTTCTCTCTTTCTCCTTCTCCCTCACTTTTTCTCTCTGGTCCTCCCTCTTCCTTCCCCCTCCTTGTACCCCTTCTCTCTCTCTCTCTCTCTCTCTCTCTCTCTCTCTCTCTCTCTCTCTCTCTCTCTCTCTCTCTCTCTCTCACCCAGCTCCTCACACTATCTCCCTCTCTTTCCCCCTCTCTCCCCCTCCATTCCCCCTCTCCTCCTCTTTCCCCTCTCTCCTCCTCTTTCCCCATCTCCTCTCCTCCTCTTTCCCCCCTCTCTCTCTCCTTTTCCTTCTCCCTCACTTTTCTCTCTGATCCTCCCTCTTCCTTCCCTCCTTGTACCCCCTCTCTCTCTCGCCCAGCTCCTCTCACTATCCCTCTCTACTCTTCTCCCTCTCTCTCTCCTCCTCTTTCCTCCTCTCTCTCTCTCTCTCTCTCTCTCTCTCTCTCTTCCTCCTCCTCTCTCTCTCTCCTCTCCTCTCTCTCTCTCTCTCTTACGCCCAGCTTCTGTCACTATCTCCCTCTCTTCTCTCTCTCCTCTCTCTCCTCCTTGTATCTCCCCCTTTCTCCTCTCTCTCGCCCTCCTTGTACCCCTCTCTCTCTCACTCCTCCACTATCCCTCTTTCTCTTCTCCCTCTCTCTCTCCTCCTCTTTCCCTCCTCTCTCTCTCTCTCTCTCTCTCTCTCTCTCTCTCTCTCTCTCTCTCTCTCTCTCTCTCTCTCTCTCTCTCTCTCTTTCCCTCCTCCTCTCTCTCTCTCTCTCCTCTCTCTCTCTCTCTCTTTCCCTCCCTCCTCTCTCTCTCTCTCTCTCTCTATATCTCTCTCTCTCTCTCTCTCTCTCTCTCTCTCTCTCTCTCTCTCGCGCGCCCAGCTCCCTCTCACTATCTCCCTCTCTTTCTCTTCTCCCTCTCTTTCTCCTCTCCTCTCTCTCCTCCTCTTTCCCCATCTCTCCCCTCTCTCCCAGTCCTCTCTCTGTATTTTCTACCCTACTTGTCTCTCCTATTGTTTCTTTAACCCATTCTACTTCCTTCTCTCCTCCAGAATTGCTGTTCTGGACCCGTGGGACCTGGACTCCTCTCTAATCCAACAGAAGCTGCAGCAGGAGGAGGAGGAGGTAGAAACTACAGATCTACAGCTCACCTCCATAGATGACCTGACCAACAGACCAGTAGATCTGTCACATGATGTCCAGACTTCAGTTCTATAGATCTACACAGTCAGCTGACACTCCTTCCCCTGTTCCTGTGTCCCTCTCCCTTCTCTCCCTCCCTGTTCCTGTGTCCCTCCCTTCTCTCTCCCTCCCCTGTTCCTGTGTCCCTCTCCCCCCTTCTCTCCCTCCCCTGTTCCTGTGTCCTCACCCCCCTTCTCTCCCTCCCCTGTTCCTGTGTCCCTCACCCCTTCTCTCCCTCCCTCCTCTGTTTCTGTGTCCCTCACTCCCCCTTCTCTCCTCCCCCTGTTCCTGTGTCCTCTCCCCTTCTCTCTCCCTCCCCTGTTCCTGTGTCCCTCTCCCCCCTTCTCTCCTCCCCTGTTCCTGTGTCCCTCCCCCTTCTCTCCCTCCCCTGTTCCTGTGTCCTCTCCCCCTTCTCTCCCTCCCCTGTTCCTGTGTCCTCTCCCCCTTCTCTCCCTCCCCCTGTTCCTGTGTCCCTCTCCTCCCCTTCTCTCCCTCCCCTGTTCCTGTGTCCCTCTCCTCCCCCTTCTCTCTCCCTCCCCTGTTCCTGTGTCCCTCTCCTCCCCTTCTCTCCCTCCCCTGTTCCTGTGTCCCTCCTCCCCTTCTCTCCCTCCCCTGTTCCTGTGTCCCTCTCCTCCCCTTCTCTCCCTCCCTGTTCCTGTGTCCCTCTCCTCCTTCTTCCTCCCCTTCTAATCCAGAACAAATTGAAGAAAAAGTACAGTATTATATAGAGCCCTTATTGCATGGAAATTCCTTCCATCTCATATCAAACTCAAATAAAACAACAAACCTGGTTTCAGAAAATGTATGTAGTGTGTATTGATATGTAGAGTGTATTGATATGTAGTGTGTATTGATATGTAGAGTGTATTGATATGTAGTGTATTGATATGTAGAGTTACGGGTGCCTTTTTAAATATATTTATTTAAATGTATGTATTTCTGTCCTTCAGTTGTTCTTGTCTATTGATGTTCTGTAATTATGTTATGTTTCGTGTTTTGTGTGGGACCCCAGGAAGAGTATCTGCTGCTTTAGAAACAGCTAATGGGGATCCTAATCAAATACCACAATACCAAACTACAACCTTCTGATGGCCATTTTGTTGATTGACGTGCGCACAATAAAATCATCTTCTGAGGTATGGGCTGTCCTGTGGTATTTCCTCAGGGTGTGTGTGGGTTCCATGGTAGTAGGTATGGGCTGTCCTGTGGTATTTCTCAGGGTGTGTGTGGGTTCCATGGTAGTAGGTATGGGCTGTCCTGTGGTATTTCCTCAGGGGGTGGGTTCCATGGTAGTAGGTATGGGCTGTCCTGTGGTATTTCCTCAGGGTGTGTGGGTTCCATGGTAGTAGGTATGGGCTGTCCTGTGATATTCCTCAGGGTGTGTGGGTTCCATGGTGAGTGGGTATGGGCTGTCCTGTGGTATTTCCTCAGGGTGTGTGGGTTCCATGGTAGTGGGTATGGGCTGTCCTGTGGTATTTCCTCAGGGTGTGTGGGTTCCATGGTAGTAGGTATGGGCTGTCCTGTGGTATTTCCTCAGGGTGTGTGGGTTCCATGGTAGTGGGTATGGGCTGTCCTGTGGTATTTCCTCAGGGTGTGTGTGTTCCATGGTAGTAGGTATGGGCTGTCCTGTGGTATTTCCTCAGGGTGTGTGGGTTCCATGGTAGTGGGTATGGGCTGTCCTGTGGTATTTCCTCAGGGTGTGTGGGTTCCATGGTAGTGGGTATGGGCTGTCCTGTGGTATTTCCTCAGGGTGTGTGTGTGTTCCATGGTAGTAGGTATGGGCTGTCCTGTGGTATTTCCTCAGGGTGTGTGTGTGGGTTCCATGGTAGTAGGTATGGGCTGTCCTGTGGTATTTCCTCAGGGTGTGTGTGTGTGTTCCATGGTAGTAGGTATGGGCTGTCCTGTGGTATTTCCTCAGGGTGTGTGTGTGGGTTCCATGGTAGTAGGTATGGGCTGTCCTGTGGTATTTCCTCAGGGTGTGTGTGTGGGTTCCATGGTAGTAG
>NW_026287991.1:0-17500 GCF_023373465.1 Oncorhynchus keta
TGCTGTATGTATGTATGTACTGTATGTATGTATGTATATGTATGTATGTATGTATATGCTGTATGTATGTATGTATGTATGTATGTATGTATGTATGTATATGCTATGTATATGCTGTATGCTGTATGTATGTATATGCTGTATGTATATGATGTATGTATATGCTGTATGTATATGCTGTATGTATATACTGTATGTATATGCTGTATGTATATGCTGTATGTGTATGTATATGATGTATGTATATATATGCTGTATGTATGCTGTATGTATATGCTGTATGTATTGATGTATGTATATGCTGTATATGCATATGCTGTATGTATGTATATGCTGTATGTATATGCTGGATGTATATGTATGTATATGATGTATGTATTGATGTATGTATATGCTGTATGTATGTATATGCTGTATGTATATGCTGTATGTATATGCTGTATGTATGTATGTATATGCTGTATGTATGTATATGCTGTATGTATGTATATGCTGTATGTATGATGATGTATGTATATGCTGTATGTGATGTATGTATATGCTGTATGATGTATGTATATGCTGTATGTATATGCTGTATGTATGTATGTATATGCTGTATGTATGTATGTATATGCTGTATGTATTGATGTATGTATGCTGTATGTATGTATATGCTGTATGTATATGCTGTATGTATATGCTGTATGTATACGCTGTATGTATATGCTGTATGTATTGATGTATGTACTGTATGTATGATATGTATGTATATGATGTATGTATATGCTGTATGTATATGCTGTATGTATATGCTGTATATGTATGTATTGATGTATGTATTGATGTATGATGTATGTATATGCTGTATGTATATGATGTATGTATATGCTGTATGTATATGATGTATGTATATGATGTATGTATATGATGTATGTATTGATGTATGTATATGTATGTATGTATATGCTGTATGTATATGCTGTATGTATATGCTGTATGTATATGCTGTATGTATGTATATGCTGTATGTATATGATGTATGTATGTATATGCTGTATGTATATGATGTATGTATATGCTGTATGTATTGATGTATGTATAATGTATAATGTATGTATTGATGTATGTATATGCTGTATGTATATGCTGTATGTATATGATGTATGTATATGCTGTATGTATATGCTGTATGTATATGCTGTATATATGCTGTATGTATATGCTGTATGTATATGCTGTATGTATGTATGTATATGATGTATGTATATGTATGTATGTATATGCTGTATGTATATGCTGTATGTATATGCTGTATGTATGTATTGATGTATGTATATGCTGTATGTATATGATGTATGTATATGATGTATGTATATGCTGTATGTATATGCTGTATGTATATGCTGTATGTATTGATGTATGTATTGCTGTATGTATGTATGTATGATGTATGTATATGCTGTATGTATATGTACTGTATGTATTGATGTATGTATATGCTGTATGTATATGATGTATGTATATGTATGTATGTATATGATGTATATGCTGTATATGATGTATGTATGTATATGATGTATGTATATGCTGTATGTATATGATGTATGTATTGATGTATGTATATGATGTATGTATATGCTGTATGTATATGATGTATGTATATGTACTGTATGTATATGTGATGTATGTATATGCTGTATGTATATGCTGTATGTATATGATGTATGTATATGCTGTATGTATATATGTATGTATATGCTGTATGTATTGATGTATATGCTGTATGTATATTGCTGTATGTATATGATGTATGTATATGCTGTATGTATATGCTGTATGTATTGATGTATGTATATGCTGTATGTATATGATGTATGTATTATGTATGTATTGATGAACATGTAAACCTGCTGTATGATATATAAATATATTAACCACCAGGCTACCTGCCCCCTCTAACCACCAGATGTATGTATCTGTCCTCAGAACAGAGAGAAACCTGTCCTCAGAACAGAAGAAACCTGTCCTCAGAACAGAGAGAAACCTGTCCTCAGAACAGAGAGAAACCTGCTCAGAACAGAGAGAAACCTGTCCTCAGAACAGAGAGAAACCTGTCCTCAGAACAGAGAGAAACCTGTCCTCAGAACAGAGAGAAACCTGTCCTCAGAACAGAGAGAAACCTGTCCTCAGAACAGAGAGAAACCTGTCCTCAGAACAGAGAGAAACCTGTCCTCAGAACAGAGAGAAACCTGTCCTCAGAACAGAGAGAAACCTGTCCTCAGAACAGAGAGGAACCTGTCCTCAGAACAGAGAGGAACCTGTCCTCAGAACAGAGAGAAACCCGTCCTCAGAACAGAGAGAAACCCGTCCTCAGAACAGAGAGAAACCCGTCCTCAGAACAGAGAGAAACCTGTCCTCAGAACAGAGAGGAACCTGTCCTCAGAACAGAGAGAAACCTGTCCTCAGAACAGAGAGAAACCTGTCCTCAGAACAGAGAGAAACCTGTCCTCAGAACAGAGAGAAACCTGTCCTCAGAACAGAGAGAAACCTGTCCTCAGAACAGAGAGAAACCTGTCCTCAGAACAGAGAGAAACCTGTCCTCAGAACAGAGAGAAACCTGTCCTCAGAACAGAGAGAAACCTGTCCTCAGAACAGAGAGGAACCTGTCCTCAGAACAGAGAGAAACCTGTCCTCAGAACAGAGAGAAACCTGTCCTCAGAACAGAGAGAAACCTGTCCTCAGAACAGAGAGAAACCTGTCCTCAGAACAGAGAGAAACCTGTCCTCAGAACAGAGAGGAACCTGTCCTCAGAACAGAGAGGAACCTGTCCTCAGAACAGAGAGAAACCTGTCCTCAGAACAGAGAGAAAGTCCTCAGAACAGAGAACCTGTCCTCAGAACAGAGAGAAACCTGTCCTCAGAACAGAGAGAAACCTGTCCTCAGAACAGAGAGAAACCCGTCCTCAGAACAGAGAGAAACCCGTCCTCAGAACAGAGAGAAACCCGTCCTCAGAACAGAGAGAAACCCGTCCTCAGAACAGAGAGAAACCCGTCCTCAGAACAGAGAGAAACCCGTCCTCAGAACAGAGAGAAACCAGTCCTCAGAACAGAGAGAAACCCGTCCTCAGAACAGAGAGAAACCCGACCTCAGAACAGAGAGAAACCTGTCCTCAGAACAGAGAGAAACCTGTCCTCAGAACAGAGAGAAACCTGTCCTCAGAACAGAGAGAAACCTGTCCTCAGAACAGAGAGAAACCTGCGGTGAGATAAATATAATGACTCTGCTGTTTTTGTTGTTGTGAAAAGTTCAGTTCCACGTTTTTAAAGCCGCCCATTCCTGGTAGCTTAATTAGACTCGTCTCGTCAATGTCGTGAATCAATTCTGAATTCAATCATCTCCCACTGCCGACCATACAGCCTCTGGAAAAGCATGCAGAAGGCACATCAGGGGGAATCAGGTAAATGTCAGACCTGCTCAGGGAATTGATGGGACTTTTAAAGGACTGGTCAGACAGTAGAGGCCCTAATATACTACAACCCCCCACCCAGTCTCTTCCTCCCCTCCCCTAATATACTACAACCCCCAACCAGTCTCTTCCTCGCCTAATATACTACAACCCCCCACCCAGTCTCTTCCTCCCCTAATATACTACAACCCCCACCCAGTCTCTTCCTCCCCTAATATACTACAACCCCCACCCAGTCTCTTCCTCCCTAATATACTGTAACCCCACCCAGTCTCTTCCTCTAATATACTACAACCCCCACCCAGTCTCTTCCTCCCTAAATACTACAACCCCCCACCCAGTCTCTTCCTCCCCTAATATACTACAACCCCCACCCAGTCTCTTCCTCTGTAATATACTACAACCCCTCAAGTCTCTTCCTCCCCTAATATACTACAACCCCCACCCAGTCTCTTCCTCCCCTAATATTGACAACCCCCACCCAGTCTCTTCCTCCTAATATACTAACCCCCACCCAGTCTCTTCCTCCCCTAATATACTACAACCCCCACCCAGTCTCTTCCTCCCCTAATATACTACAACCCCCACAGTCTCTTTCCTCCCCTAATATACTACAACCCCTCACCCAGTCTCTTCCTCCCCCTAATATACTACAACCCCCACCCAGTCTCTTCCTCCCCTAAAACCTGTAAGTATTGATGTATGTATTGAATATACTACCCCCACCCAGTCTCTTCCTCCCCTAATATACTGATATATGCTGTTCCTTATATTGTCTGTATTGATGTATGTATATGCTGTATGTACCCCGTGTATGTCCTCCCTGTATGTATACTCCACGTATCTTTCTTTATTAATGCCCACCCATTCCTGCTGTAGTATATGATGTATGTACCCTCGTCTCGTCATATGATGTAATATATACAACCCCAATGTCCCCTGTATTCATGTATGTATCCTTGATGTATGTATATCTGTATCCTATACAGCCTCTCTTCCCTCCCTCCCCTAATATACTACCCCCCCAAAAGCATCCCCTAATATACTACAGCCCCCACCCAGTCTCTTAGGCTACAGCCCCCACCCAGTCTCTTCCTCCCTAATATACTACAACCCCCACCCAGTCTCTTCCTGCTACAACCCCCACCCAGTCTCTTCCTGTAATATACTACAACCCCCACCCAGTCTCTTCCTCCCTAATATACTACAACCCCCACCCAGTCTCTGGTCTAATGTACTACAACCCCCACCCAGTCTCTTCCTCCCTAATATACTACAACCTGTACCCAGTCTCTTCCTCCCTAATATACTACAACCCCACCCAGTCTCTTCCTCCCTAATATACTACAACCCCCACCCAGTCTCTTCCTCCTAATATACTAAACCCCCACCCAGTCTCTTCCTCCCTAATATACTACAACCCCACCCAGTCTCTTCCTCCCCTAATATACTACAACCCCCACCCAGTCTCTTCCTCCCCTAATATACTACAACCCCCCACCCAGTCTCTTCCTCCCCCCCTAATATACTACAACCCCCACCCAGTCTCTTCCTCCCCCCTAAAACACTACAAGCCCCCCACCCAGTCTCTTCCTCCCCTAATATACTACAACCCCCACCCAGTCTCTTCCTCCCCCTAATATACTACAACCCCCATATGCAGTCTCTTCCTCCCTAATATACTACAACCACCCACCCAGTCTCTTCCTCCTAATATACTACAACCCCCACCCAGTCTCTTCCTCCCCTAAACACTACAACCCCCACCCAGTCTCTTTCCTCCCTAATATACTACAACCCCCCACCCAGTCTCTTCCTATCCCTAATATACTACCCCTCACCCACCTAAAACACTACAACCCCCACCCAGTCTCTTCCTCCCTAATATACTACAACCACCCACCCAGTCTCTTCCTCCCCTAATATACTACACCCCCCACCCAGTCTCTTCCTCCCTAATATACTACAACCACCCACCCAGTCTCTTCCTCCCCTAATATACTACAACCCCACCCAGTCTTCTTCCCCTAAAACCTACAACCCCCACCCATAATATACTACAACCCCCACCCAGTCTCTTCCTCCTCTAATATACTACAACCCCCACCCAGTCTCTTCCTCCCCTATACCCAGTCTACATACCCCCCACCCAGTCTCTTCCTCCTCTAATATACTACCACCCACCCAGTCTCTTATCTAATATACTACAACCCCCCCCCAGTCTCTTCCTCCCTAATATACTACAACCCCCACCCAGTCTCTTCCTCCTCTAATATACTACAACCCCCCACCCAGTCTCTTCCTCCCTATTATGCTACAACCACCCACCCAGTCTCTTCCTCCCCTAATATACTACAACCCCCACCCAGTCTCTTCCCTCCCCTAATATACTACAGCCCCCCACCCAGTCTCTTCCTCCCTAATATACTACAACCCCCCACCCAGTCTCTTCCTTGATTATACTACAACCCCCCACCCAGTCTCTTCCTCCCTAATATACTACAAGTCTCTTCCTCCCTATTGATACTACAACACCCAGTCTCTTCCTCCCCTAATACACTACAACCCCCCACCCAGTCTCTTCCTCCCTAATATACTGCATGTATTACCCCCACCCAGGTCTTCCTCCCTAATATACTACAACCCCTCACCCAGTCTCTTCCTCCCTAATATACTACAACCCCCACCCAGTCTCTTCCTCCTCCCCTAATACACTACAACCCCCCACCCAGTCTTTCCTCCCTAATATACTACAGCCCCCACCCAGTCTCTTCCTCCCTAATATACTACAACCCCCACCCAGTCTCTTCCCCCTAATATACTACGGCCCCCACGCAGTCTCTTCCCCCTAATATACTACAACCCCCACCCAGTCTCTTCCTCCCCTAATATACTACAACCCCTCACCCAGTCTCTTCCTCCCCTAATATACTACAACCTCCCCACCCAGTCTCTTCCTCCCCTAATATACTACAGCCCCCCACCCAGTCTCTTCCTCCCTAATATACTACAACCCCTCACCCAGTCTCTTCCTCCCTAATATACTACAACCCCACCCAGTCTCTTCCTCCCTAATATACTACAACCCCTCACCCAGTCTCTTCCTCCCCTAAAACACTACAACCCCCACCCAGTATCTTCCTCCCTAATATACTACAACCCCCAACCATCTTCCTCCCTAATATACTACAACCCCCACCCAGTCTCTTCCTCCCTCCCTAATATACTGCCCCCACCCAGTCTCTTGATGTAAAACACTACAACCCCCCACCCAGTCTCTTCCTCCCTAATATACTACAACCCTCACCCAGTCTCTCCTCCTCCCCTAAATATGCTACAACCCCTCACCCAGTCTCTTCCTCCCTAATATACTACAACCCCACCCAGTCTCTTCCTCCCTAATATACTACAACCCCCACCCAGTCTCTTCCTCCCTAATATACTACAACCACCCACCCACACTACAACCCCCACCCAGTCTCTTCCTCCCTAATATACTACAACCCCCACCCAGTCTCCTCTAATATACTACAACCCCACCCAGTCCTTCCTCCCTAATATACTACAACCACCCACCCAGTCTCTTCCTCCCCCTTCCTCAAACACCCAGTCTCTTCCTCCCCTAATATACTACACCCCCACCCAGTCTCTTCCTCCCCTAATATAACCCCCCACCCAGTCTCTTCCTCCCTAATATACTACAGCCCCCACCCAGGAACTCTTCCTCCTAATATACTACAACCCCACCCAGTCTCTTCCTCCCCTATATACTACAACCCCCACCCAGTCTCTTCCCCCTAATATACTACAGAGCCCCCCACCCAGTCTCTTCCTCCCCTAATATACTACAACCAGACCCAGTCTCTTCTCCCTAATATAGACAACCCCCACCCAGTCTCTCCTCCTCCCCTAATATACTACAACCCTCACCCAGAACAACCCTCACCAGTCTCTTCCTCCCTAATATACTACAACCCCACCCAGTCTCTTCCTCCCCTAATATACTACAACCCCCACCCAGTCCTCCCTATATACTACAACCCCCACCCAGTCTCTTCTCCCTAATATACTACAACCCTCACCCAGTCTCTTCCTCCCTAATATACTACAAACCCCCCCAGTCTCTTCCTCCCCTAATATACTACAACCACCCACCCAGTCTCTTCCTCCCCTAATATACTACAACCCCCACCCAGTCTCTTCCTCCCTAATATACTACTTCCCCTCACCCAGTCTCTTCCTCCCAATATACTACAACCCACCCACCCAGTCTCTTCCTCCCCTAATATACTACAACCCCCCACCCAGTCCTCCTCCCTAATATACTACAACCCCCACCCAGTCTCTTCCTCCCCTAATATACTACAACCCCACCCAGTCTCTTCCTCCCCTAATATACTACAACCCCCACCCAGTCTCTTCCTCTAATATAGAGAAACCTTCCTCCCTAATATACTACAACCCCCACCCAGTCTCTTCTCCCTCCCTAATATACTACAACCCTCACCCAGTCTCTTCCTCCCTAATATACTACAACCCCCACCCAGTCTCTTCCTCCCCTAATATACTACAACCCCCACCCAGTCTCTTCCTCCCTAATATACTACAACCCCCAAGTCTCTTCCTCCCTAATATACCAACCCCCACCCAGTCTCTTCCTCCCCTAATATACTACAACCCCCACCCAGTCTCTTCCCCCTAATATAGAAACCCTCACCCAGTCTCTTCCTCCCTAATATAACAACCCCCCACCCAGTCTCTTCTCTAATATACAGAGAACCCTGTCTCTTCCATATACTACAACCCTGTCACCAGTCTCTTCCTCCCCTAATATACTACAACCCCCCACCCAGTCTCTTCCTCCCTAATATACTACAAACCACCCACCCAGTCTCTTCCTCCCCCCTAAAACGTCTCTTCCTCATATACTACAACCCCCCACCCAGTCTCTTCCTCCCTAATATACTACAACCCCCACCCAGTCTCTTCCTCCCTAATATACTACAACCCCTCACCCAGTCTCTTCCCTCCCCTAATATACTACAACCCCCACCCAGTCTCTTCCTCCCCTAATATACTACAACCCTGTCCTTCCTCCCCTAATATACTACAACCCCCAAGTCTCTTCCTCCCCTAATATACTACAACCCTCACCCAGTCTCTTCCTCCCCTAATATACTACAACCCCCCCACCCAGTCTCTTCCTCCCCTAATATACTACAACCCCCACCCAGTCTCTTCCTCCCCTAATATACTACAACCCCCACCCAGTCTCTTCCTCCCCTAATATACACAACCCCTCACCCAGTCTCTTCCTCCCCTAATATACTACAACCCCTCACCCAGTCTCTTCCTCCCCTAATATACTACAACCCCCCACCCAGTCTCTTCTCCTAATATACTACAACCCCCACCCAGTCTCTTCCTCTGGAACCCCCAAGTCTCTTCTCCCTAATATACTACAACCCCTCACCCAGTCTCTTCCTCCCTAATATACACAACCCCCACCCAGTCTCTTTCCTCCCCTAATATATCCTCCCCCTAATATACTACAACCCCACCCAGTCTCTTCCTCCCCTAATATACTACAACCCCTCACCCAGTCTCTTCCTCCCCTAATATACTACAACCCCCCACCCAGTCTCTTCCTCCCTAATATACTACAACCCCCACCCAGTCTCTTCCTCCCTAATATACTACAACCCCCACCCAGTCTCTTCCTCCCCTAATATACTACAACCCCCACCCAGTCTCTTCCTCCCCTAATATACTACAACCCCCCTCACCCACTAATATACTTCAACCCTCACCCAGTCTCTTCCTCCCCTAATATACTACAACCCCCACCCAGTCTCTTCCTCCCTAATATACTACAACCCCTCACCCAGTCTCTTCCTCCCTAATATACTACAACCCCCACCCAGTCTCTTCCTCCCTAATATAACAACCCCTCACCCAGTCTCTTCCTCCCTAATATACTACAACCCCCACCCAGTCTCTTCCTCCCCTAATATACTACAACCCCCCACCCAGTCTCTTCCTCCCCTAATATACTACAACCCCCACCCAGTCTCTTCCTCCCCTAATATACTACAACCCCTCACCCAGTCTCTTCCTCCCCTAATATACTACAACCCCACCCAGTCTCTTCCTCCCCTAATATACTACAACCCCCACCCAGTCTCTTCCCTCCCCTAATATACTACAACTCCTCACCCAGTCTCTTCCTCCCCTAATATACTACAACCCCACCCAGTCTCTTCCTATTAATATACTACAACCCCCACCCAGTCTCTTCCTCCCCTAATATACTACAACCCCCCACCCAGTCTCTTCCTCCCCTAATATACTACAACCCCTCACCCAGTCTCTTCCTCCCTAATATACTACAACCCCCACCCAGTCTCTTCTCCCTCCCCTAATATACTACAACCCCTCACCCAGTCTCTTCCCTAATATACTACAGCCCCTCACCCAGTCTCTTCTCTCCCTAATATACTACAACCCCCACCCAGTCTCTTCCTCCTCCTCCCCTAATATACTAACCCCCCTCACCCAGTCTCTTCCTCCCCCTAATATCTCTCAACCCCCACCCAGTCTCTTCCTCCCTAATATACTACAACCCCCACCCAGTCTCTTCCTCCCCTAATATACTACAACCCCACCCCGTCTCTTCCTCCCTAATATACTACAACCCCCACCCAGTCTCTTCCTCCCCTAATATACTACAACCCTCACCCAGTCTCTTCTCCCTAATATACTACAACCCCCACCCAGTCTCTTCCTCCCCTAATATACTACAGCCCCCCACCCAGTCTCTTCCTCCCCTAATATACTACAACCCTCACCCAGTCTCTTCCTCCCTAATATACTACAACCCCACCCAGTCTCTTCCTCCCTAATATACTACAACCACCCACCCAGTCTCTTCCTCCCTAATATACTACAACCCCCACCCAGTCTCTTCCTCTAATATACTACAACCCCCACCCAGTCTCTTCCTCCCTAATATACTACAACCCCCCACCCAGTCTCTTCCCCCTAATATACTACAAGCCCCCACCCAGTCTCTTCCTCCCTACTCTAATATACTACAACCCCCACCCAGTCTCTTCCTCCCCTAATATACTACAACCCCCCACCCAGTCTCTTCCCCTAATATACTACAACCACCCACCCAGTCTATTCCTCCCTAATATACTACTGTAGCGTTGGTCCGTATAATAACCCCTGTAGTCTCTCACCCCGACTCTCTCTCTCACCCCGACTCTCTCTCTCACCCCGACTCTCTCTCTCACCCTGACTCTCTCTCTCACCCAGTCTCTCTCTCTCTCACCCCGACTCTCTCTCACCCCGACTCTCTCTCACCCCGACTCTCTCTCACCCAGTCTCTCTCTCTCACCCCGTCTCTCTCTCTCTCACCCCGACTCTCTCTCACCCAGTCTCTCTCTCTTCACCTCTCTGCCCCTCTCTCACGCTGTCTCTCTCTTTCCTTCACTCTCGCACTCAGACTCTCCATCCCAATTATTTTCCTCACGTCCCAATATCCCCGCAGGTTGTGAAGCTTGGCAGGTTGGTGTGGTACGTGCCAAAACGGCATTAACCTACGACTATTCACGCAGGAATCCCACTTAGTTCTTGATGGTCCAGAAATGTGTTATTTAATGATCAGTCGGTTGTTCGGCCCGCTGGGCAACGCGGACGGCCTGTGAAGCCCAGTCCAGAGCAACAACAAAAAGTGCCTTTTAGAGTGAGGAGAGGGTGGCCAGAAACTTCATCACAGCCCCAGGTAGGATGCCATTTGGGACACGTCCTACGGGCCATGGTCAAAAGTATGGCAGGGAATTAGGGGTGTGAAAGCTAAAAAACAGCATAAACTACCATCGTTGCTAAGTGGGAGAAGTACAGCAGTAAGGTGAACGCCGCCTGGTAGGTAAGCCCCGACGACGCCTGGTAGGTAAGCCCCGACGCCTCCTGGTAGGTAAAGGCCCGACGCCGCCTGGTAGGTAAGCCCCGACGCCGCCTGGTAGGTAAGCCCGACGCCGCCTGGTAGGTAAGCCCGACGCCGCCTGGTAGGTGGCCCGACGCCGCCTGGTTGGTAAGCCCGACGCCGCCTGGTTGGTAAGCCCGACGCCGCCTGGTAGGTAAGCCCCGACGCCGCCTGGTAGGTAAGCCCGACGCCGCCTGGTTGGTAAGCCCCGACGCCGCCTGGTTGGTAAGCCCGACGCCGCCTGGTAGGTAAGCCCGCCGCCGCCTGGTAGGTAAGCCCGACGCCTCCTGGTAGGTAAGCCCCGACGCCGCCTGGTCGGTCCCTGAATCTCTCTCTCTCTCTCCCTGAACCTCTCTCTCTCCCTCCCTGAATCTCTCTCTCCCTCCCTGAACCTCTCTCTCTCCCTCCCTGAATCTCTCTCTCCCTCCCTGAATCTCTCTCTCTCTCTCCTCCCTGAATCTCTCTCTCTCCCTGAACCTCTCTCTCTCTCCCCTCACTGAACCTCTCTCTCTCCTCCCTCCCTGAACCCTCTCTCTCCCTCCCTGAACCTCTCTCCTCCCTGAACCTCTCTCTCTCCTCCCTCCCTGAACCTCTCTCCTCCGTGAACCTCTCTCTCCCTCCCTGAACCTCTCTCTCCCTCCCTGAACCTCTCTCTCTCCCTCCCTGAACCTCTCTCTCTCCCTCCCTGAACCTCTCTCTCTCCCTCCCTGAACCTCTCTCCCTCCCTCCCTGAACCTCTCTCTCTCCCTCCCTGAACCTCTCTCTCTCCCTCCTCCCTGAACCTCTCTCTCCCTCCCTGAACCTCTCTCTCTCCCTCCCTGAACCTCTCTCTCTCCCTCCCTGAATCTCTCTCTCCCTCCTGAATCTCTCTCTCTCTCTCCCTCCCTGAATCTCTCTCTCTCTCCTCCCTGAATCTCTCTCTCTCCCTCCCTGAATCTCTCTCTCCCTCCCTGAATCTCTCTCTCTCTCTCCCTCCTGAATCTCTCTCTCTCCCTCCCTGAACCTCTCTCTCTCTCTCCCTGAACCTCTCTCTCTCTCTCCTCCTGAACCTCTCTCTCTCCCTCCCTGAACCTCTCTCTCCCTCCCTGAACCTCTCTCTCTCCCTCCCTGAACCTCTCCCTCCCTCCCTGAACCTCTCTCTCTCCCTCCCTGAACCTCTCCCTCCCTCCCTCCCTGAACCTCTCTCCCTCCCTCCTGAACCTCTCTCCTCCCTCCCAGAACCCTCTCCCTCCCTCCCAGAACCTCTCTCTCTCCTCCCTGAACCTCTCTCTCTCCCTCCCTGAACCTCTCTCTCTCCCTCCCTGAACCTCTCTCTCCCCCCTGAACTCTCTCCCTCCCTGAACCTCTCTCTCTCCCTCCCTGACCTCTCTCTCTCCCTCCCTGAACCTCTCTCTCTCCTCCCTGAACCTCTCTCTCTCTCCTCCCTGAACCCTCTCTCCCTCCCTGAACCTCTCTCTCTATCCTGAACCTCTCTCTCTCCTCCCTGAACCTCTCTCTCCCTCCCTGAACCTCTCTCTCCTCCGTGAACCTCTCTCTCCTCCTCCCTGAACCTCTCTCTCTCTCCTCCTGAACCTCTCTCTCCCTCCTCCCTGAACCTCTCTCTCCCTCCCCCTGAACTCTCTCTCCCTCCCTCCCTGAACCTCTCCCTCTCCCTCCCTGAACCTCTCTCCCTCCCTGAACCTCTCTCTCTCCCTCCCTGAACCTCTCTCTCTCCCTCCCTGAACCTCTCTCTCTCCCTCCTTGAATCTCTCTCTCTCTCCCTCCTTGAATCTCTCTCTCTCCCTCCTTGAATCTCTCTCTCCCTCCCTGAACCTCTCTCTCTCCCTGAATCTCTCTCTCTCCTCCCTGAACCTCTCTCTCTCCCTCCCTGAACCTCTCTCTCTCTCCCTGAACCTCTCTCTCTCTCTCTCTCTCTCTGAACCTCTCTCTCTCTCTGAACCTCTCTCTCTCTCTCTCCCTGAACCTCTCTCTCTCCCTCCCTGAACCTCTCTCTCTCCCTCCTGAACCTCTCTCTCTCCCTCCCTGAACCTCTCTCTCCCTCCTGAATCTCTCTCCTCCCTGAACCTCTCCTCCCTGAACTCTCTCTCCCTGAACCTCTCTCTCCCTGAACCTCTCTCTCTCTCCCTCTCTCTCTCTCCTCCTGAACCTCTCTCTCTCTCCTCCCTGAACCTCTCTCTCTCTCCTCCTCCTGAACTCTCTTCTCTCTATCTCCCTGAACTCTCTCTCTCTCTCCCTCCTGAACCTCTCTCTCCCTCCCTGAACCTCTCTCTCTCCCTCCTGACCTCTCTCTCCTCTCCCTCCCTGAACCTCTCTCTCTCCCCTCCCTGAACTCTCTCTCTCTCCCTCCTGAACCTCTCTCCCTCCCTCCCTCCCTGAACCTCTCTCTCCTCCCTGAATCTCTCTCTCCTCCCTGAACTCTCTCTCCTCCTGAATCTCTCTCTCTCCCTCCCTGAACCTCTCTCTCTCTCCCCTCCCTGAATCTCTCTCTCTCCTCCCTGAATCTCTCTCTCCCTCCCTGAATCTCTCTCTCTCTCTCCCTCCCTGAATCTCTCTCTCTCCTCCCTGAATCTCTCTCTCTCCCTGAACCTCTCTCTCTCTCCCCTGAATCTCTCTCTCTCCTGAACCTCTCTCCCTGAACCTCTCTCTCTCTCCCTGAACCTCTCTCTCTCCTCCTGAACCTCTCTCCCTCCCTCCCTGAACCTCTCTCTCTCCCTCCTGAACCTCTCTCCCTCCTCCCTGAACCTCTCCCTCCTCCTGAACCTCTCTCTCCTCCCAGAACCTCTTTCTCTCCTCCCTGAACCTCTCTCTCCCTCCCTGAACCCTCTCTCTCCCTCCCTGAACCTCTCTCTCTCCCTCCTGAACCTCTCTCCTTTCCCTGAACCTCTCTCTCTCCTCCTGAACCTCTCTCTCTCCCTCCCTGAACCTCTCTCTCTCCCTCCCTGAACCTCTCTCTCTCCCTCCCTGAACCTCTCTCTCTCCTCCTGAACCTCTCTCTCTCCCTGAACCTCTCTCTCTCCCTGAACCTCTCTCTCTCCCTCCTGAACCTCTCTCTCTCCTCCTGAACCTCTCTCTCCCTCCCTGAACCTCTCTCTCTCCCTCCCTGAACCTCTCTCTCTCTCCCTCCCTGAACCTCTCTCTCCCTCCCTCCTGAACCTCTCTCTCCCTCCCTCCCTGAACCTCTCTCTCTCCTCCCTGAACCTCTCTCTCTCCCTCCTGAACCTCTCTCTCCCTCCTGAACCTCTCTCTCTCCTCCTGAATCTCTCTCTCTCCCTTCCTTGAACCTCTCTCTCTCCCTGAACCTCTCTCTCCCTCCCTGAACCTCTCTCTCCCTCCTGACCCTCTCTCTCCCTCCCCCTCTCTCTCTCCCTGAACCTCTCTCTCTCTCTCTCTCTCCTGAACTCTCTCTCTCTCTCCTGAACTCCCCTCTCTCTCTCTCTCCTGACCTCTCTCTCCCTCCCTGAACCTCTCTCTCTCTCCCTCCCTGAACCTCTCTCTCTCCCTCCCTGAACCTCTCTCTCTCTCCCTCCCTGAACCTCTCTCCCTCCCTCCTCTCCCCCTGAACCTCTCTTTCTCCCCTGACCTCTCTCTCCTGAATCTCTCTCTCTCTCCCTGAACCTCTCTCTCTCTCTCTCTCTCTCTCCTCTCTCTCTCTCTCCGAACCTCTCTCTCTCTCTCCTGAACCTCTCTCTCTCCTCCCCTGAACCTCTCTCCTCCCTCCTGAACCTCTCTCTCTCTCCCTCCCTCCCTGAACCTCTCTCTCCCTCCCTGAACTCTCTCTCCCTCCCTGAACCTCTCTCTCCCTCCCTGAACTCTCTCCCTCCCTCCCTGAACCTCTCTCTCCCTCCCTCCCTGAACCTCTCTCTCTCTCCTCCCTGAACCTCTCTCTCCTCTCCCTGAACCTCTCTCTCTCCCTCCCTGAACCTCCTCCCCCCCCCTGAATCTCTCTCCTCCCTGAACTCTCTCTCTCCTCCCTCCCTGAACCCTCTCTCTCCCCTCCCTGAACCTCTCTCTCCCTCCCTGAACCTCTCTCTCCCTCCCTGAACCCCTCTCCTCTCCTCCTGAACTCTCTCTCTCTCCCTCCCTGAACCTCTCTCTCCTCCCTCCCTGAACCTCTCTCTCCCTCCCTCCCTGAACCTCCCTCCTCCCTGAACCTCTCTCTCTCCTCCTGAACCTCTCTCTCCCTCCCTCCCTGAACCTCTCTCTCTCCTCCCTGAACCTCTCCCTCCTGAACCTCTCCCTGAACCTCTCTCTCTCTCTCCCTGAACCTCTCTCTCTCCCTCCCTGAACCCTCTCTCTCCTCCTGAACCTCTCTCTCCCTCCCTGAACCTCTCTCTCTCCCTCCCCTGAACCTCTCTCTCCCTCCCTGAACCTCTCTCTCCCTCCCTGAACCTCTCTCTCTCTCCCTGAACCTCTCTCTCTCCCTCCCTGAACCTCTCTCTCCCTCCCCTCCCTCCCTGAACCTCTCTCTCTCTCTCCCCTGAACCTCTCTCTCCTCTCCCTGAACCTCTCTCTCTCCCTCCCTGACCCTCTCTCTCCCTCCCTGAACCTCTCTCCCTCTCCCTCCCTGAACCTCTCTCTCCCTCCCTGAACCTCTCTCTCTCCCTGAATCTCTCTCCTCCCTGAACTCTCTCCCTCCCTGAACCTCTCTCCCTCCCTGAACCTCTCTCTCTCCCTCCCTGAACCTCTCTCTCTCCCTCCCTGAACCTCTCTCTCTCTCCCTCCCTGAACCTCTCTCTCTCTCCCTCCCTGAATCGCTCTCTCACTCTCTGTTTCTCCCCGTACTGTGATTCAGCAATTTGTAGACTGGAGCCAGCCAGCATAGAGCTCAGGCAGTGGAGGCTTCATGAAAGCCTCTTAAGCAGTGCATTATTGAAAGACAAAACCACGGCCCTGCAATTTTTAACATCATCAGAGATGAGAGAGGGGGGTGGGGGGGGGGGGGGGGTCCAAAAATACAGAGCGGAGAGGAAAGGATGAGAGAAGGGAGGGAGCAGTACATCATAATACCCTCTCCATCATCAGAGACAGAGAGGCACCAAGAAAACAGAACGGAGGAGAGGAACGGAGGAGAGGGGCGGAGGAGAGGGACGGAGGAGAGGGACGGAGGAGAGGGGCGGAGGAGAGGGACGGAGAGAGGAACAGAGGGGCGGAGGAGAGGAACGGAGGAGAGGGACGGAGGAGAGGAACAGAGGGGCGGAGGAGAGGGACGGAGGAGAGGGGCGGAGGAGAGGGGCGGAGGAGAGGGACGGAGGAGAGGGGCGGAGGAGAGGGGCGGAGGAGAGGGACGGAGGAGAGGGACGGAGGAGAGGGACGGAGGAGAGGGACGGAGGAGAGGGACGGAGGAGAGGGACGGAGGAGAGGGGACGGAGGAGAGGGGCGGAGGAGAGGGGCGGAGGAGAGGGGCGGAGGAGAGGGGCGGAGGAGAGGGGCGGAGGAGAGGGGCGGAGGAGAGGGACGGAGGAGAGGGACGGAGGAGAGGGACGGAGGAGAGGGACGGAGGAGAGGGGCGGAGGAGAGGGGCGGAGGAGAGGGGCGGAGGAGAGGGGCGGAGGAGAGGGGCGGAGGAGAGGAACGGAGGAGAGGGGGGGAGGAGATGGGCGGAGGAGAGGGGCGGAGGAGAGGGACGGAGGAGAGGGGCGGAGGAGAGGAACGGAGGAGAGGGGCGGAGGAGAGGGGCGGAGGAGAGGGGCGGAGGAGAGGGACGGAGGAGAGGGACGGAGGAGAGGGACGGAGGAGAGGGGCGGAGGAGAGGGGCGGAGGAGAGGGGCGGAGGAGAGGGGCGGAGGAGAGGGACGGAGGAGAGGCGGAGGAGAGGGACGGAGGAGAGGGGGGAGGAGAGGGACGGAGGAGAGGGACGGAGGAGAGGGGCGGAGGAGAGGGGCGGAGAGAGGGGCGGAGGAGAGGGGCGGAGGAGAGGGGCGGAGGAGAGGGACGGAGGAGAGGGGCGGAGGAGAGGGGCGGAGGAGAGGGGCGGAGGAGAGGGGCGGAGGAGAGGGGCGGAGGAGAGGGGCGGAGGAGAGGGGCGGAGGAGATGGGCGGAGGAGAGGCGGAGGAGATGGGCG